>NC_092052.1:37906332-38206332 GCF_003086295.3 Arachis hypogaea | reverse complement strand
ATTTAAGACTCGAAAAAGAAGTTTTCTAAATTAGTTAAGGATTCAAGTAGGCTATTATTATAAATTACAAAATAAATTTAAGGTAAATTCTCAAACACACTACATTTTTTACAGTTTTGGAGGTTTGTGGTGCTGGAGCAGTCAAGCAAACTACTATTCTCTCTTATTTTAATTTGTCTCTTGATTAGAGTTGATTTATTGGGACAAAAATATACAAGAATAAATTCTTTTGGGACATGAATATATTTATCATTTAAAACTGGAATATAATTATATACATATACTAGAAAAATTAGATTTATATGTATAAAAAACATATTAATCTAAAGAACAAATTATTATTTCTGACTTTAAAAAATTTGACACGGACAATTTTATCAAAACATTCAACAAAAATTAGCTAACGAATTAAAAATTTTGCCATACTAATTCAATTTTAGATAAAAATTTAAGTTAGTTGACGTACTTCATTACTAGAATTAATAATAATACTCAGCGTTTTGATTCCTAATAAGTAGTCTTTTTAGGATATTGGTCAAGATTATTATTAATAAATGGATAAATATTTTGTCTGACTTTTAACTTTTTTTTCGTGAGACACAGCGCACTTACTATCGGATAACAAAAGATTGTCCCTGACGTATTAGGTAACAGTGTCACATGTCACTTCCGAATGATTCAAAGACTAAAAATTCCTTCCTATCTCTTTTTCTGCTTTCTTTTCCTTCTTTCTTGTTCTTCTCTTTACTTGTTCAGCTCACCAAAGAGAGAAACGATATCGTGCCTTAACATCTCTACCAACGCTTCCTTCAACGACATCGACACTTCCTCTATCCTCTTTGAAGCCACCTCCACCGTCACCAATCTCATCAGAAAACTCGAAGACATTATCTTCTTCATTTATAATTTCTAGATTTATTTTTTGTTACTGAACAAATAAAAGTTTAAAATTTTCATACGTGTGTAATGTGATATATTATATAGATGGTTCTTAAATTTTACCTATATATATTACTGAACAAATAGAAACTTCTATGGATTATTAGGTATTTTAGATTTATCTTTTCTGGTGATAGTGGTAGAAGATTTTGGATGGTGGATTCTTGAAGTGAATGGAGAATGAGATTTAGTGATCGTAAAAGAGTGGCAATAAAATCCATCATTGATGAAGGAATAGAAGTTCAATAGTGTCTACCGTTGATGAAAAAATAGAAGTTCAATGGTGTTTGCGTGAAAGAAATTGGAATTGATGAGTAAAGGAAGGAAGACTTTGAAGAAAAAAAACAAAAGGGTGTATTATCCAGGGAGAAACAAAGGCACAAGGTTAGAATTTTAAGGAGGAGGAGGAGGAGGAGGAGGAGGAGAAGAAGAAAGGGTAGGGAGGGGGATTTTAGTCCTTGCAACTATTTGAAAGTGACACGTGATACTATTACCTGACATGTCAGTGGCAACCTTTTGTCATCCGGTAGTAGGATCAATTTATCCATTTTTCTTAATGGTGGGGCCTGATTGAGGTTTAAAAATGATTAATGTGCGATATATTTTACGGGAAAAAGTTTAGGAGTCAGATAGGGTATTTATCGTTAATATTTGTTTATTTAATAAATGCATGACAAATATATTAAAATTTTAATTATCTAATTGTTAGCACAAAAATTATACATTTTAGATACCTCAATCATGATCGTTTGACCTAAAGGTGAGTCGACAATATATAAGTCGAGGTGTCATAACATGCGGGTTGTTTCATGAGAATATAGGTTGAAGTATCACAACCTAGGTTATTTCATAAGAGTGTTGGCACAAGGGTTTGACTCATCCTAGAAGGAGTCGAATCAGTGACTTCTAAAAATTGAAATAAAATATATTGCACGAAGGCTTCATCCAGAAGCTAAGCACTTTATGGAACGTGGGGCTTGAAGACTAAGGTAAGAGGAGACGTGGGACGTCAAACTTGGGAGTTAAGATTCTTCATGGTCAAGGCAATGTGGTATCCTAAGAAATAGGAGGAAGTTAGATCGTGAAAAGAGAAGAACACTCTACAAATCTATCTTTGTAGTCTATAAATAGAAAAAAGGTAGAAGTGAAAAAGAGACTTCAATTGGAACACTATAACAATACAAAAAAATTCTACAAAATCTAAAGTCACACTATAACAATATTAAAAAAATTCATGGAGTGCAAATGTATGTGAGTGTCTTGAGTCAATTTTTTCTTCATTTTATTTTTGTAATTTTTCTCTTTTATTCCATTTTATCATTTTTCATTCCTTTTAAGGTATTTTAATTTATTTCGTTCATTTTAAACTTTAATTTACTTGTTATTTCAGTTACAGTTCTTATTTATTCCATTTTGTCATTTTGTTTTTTATTCTTTTCTTTCAAGAATTTTATTTTTAAGTTTTTATTTTGCTTTATTTATTTTCTTGCTTTGTAATTTGTTACAAATATTTTGACATGTACAGTTTCGATACCTATGCTATTTAATTAGGTCAAGCTCTGTCTTTTTCAGAAGAGTCGTATCTGCTCTCCAAACTGAGATCTTGATACAAGCTTGATTCGACATCTTGTCGAGATTACCAAAAATAAAGTTAAATAAATTAAATTGGCATATGATAAACCACTATTTTATGGTTTATCTTGTACTCAATTGAGTGGTTTTTATTAACTCTTTACCCACTTATTCATACTATTTGCATGGTTTTATATTTCCTTCCTAATTATGTGTTTTGATTGAAAATATGCTTCTTTGATCTTATATTTGCTTATTATTAATCCTCTCTTATTACCATTAGATGCCTTGATATGTGTGTTAAGTATTTTTAGATATTATAAGACAGGAATGGTTTGGAGGATGGAAAGGAAGCATGCAAAAGTGGAAGGAATACAAGAAGTTGGAGAAATTGCTAAGCTGTCCAGCCTGACCTCTTCGCACTCAAACGGCTATAACTTTAGCTACAGAGGTCCAAATGACGCGGTTTCAGTTGCGTTGGAAAGCTAACGTCCGGGGCTTCGATTTGATATATAATATACTATAGTTTCCCTGATGCTAGGCGACGCGACCGCGTGATCCATGCAACCGCATCGCAGTGACGGAAATCAGCGTGTTTGAATTATTCTCCAGCAATTTCTGGGCTGTTTCTAACCCAGTTTGCGGCCCAGAAAACACAGATTAGAGGATATAAAGTGGGGGAATACATCCATTCATAAAGAGGCTCTCATAATTCACTTTTCATGTTTTAGATGTAGTTTTAGAGAGAGAGGTTCTCTCCTCTCTCTCTCTTAGGATTAGGATTTAGGACTTCTCTTAGTTTTAGGAGTGACTCTCAATCCCGGGTTCTTTATTTTTATTTAATTTATGAACTCTTCTATATCACATATAATTTTCTTAATTAATGTTATTTGAGGTATTTCAATTCATGATTGCTTTCTTTTATTTACATGATTACTGCTCCCCATCTGAAGACATTTTTATTCCAGTAGATTTACTCTTTTCCTTTTGGTTTTAGTTAAGAAATCAGTAACTCAGGAGTTATCCAATTCAACAGCATAATTGTTAATTGTTATCTTGCCAATTGAGCTGAACTTCAATAATCCCAACTTTTTCTTAGGAAATAAATAGGATTCGAAGGTCAAACTAATTAGTCCATTGACTTTCCTTTACTTTAGTAAAGGTTAACTAAGTGGAATTAAGATTCAACTTTCATTATTGTTGATAAGGATAACTAAGTCTGGACTTCCAATTTCTCATACCTTGCCAAAAGTTTATTTTTCAGTTATTTATTTATTTTTATTGCTTTGAAAATATACCTGTGCCCATTGCTCAAACTCCAAATTTCCCCAATTTACAAACTCATAACCAATAATAAGAACATACTTCCCTGCAATTTCTTGAGAAGATGACCCGAGGTATAAATACTCGGTTATCAATTTTAAAGAGATTTGTTACTTGTGACAACCAAAACGTTTGTACGAAGGGATTTCTGTCGGTTTAGAGACTATATTTATAACGCGACTGTTTTTATGAACTTCTTTACTGGCAAAAATCACTAACGTCAAAATGGCGCCGTTGCCGGAAAATTACAAACGTGTGCCTTATTATTGGTTATTGTAAATATTTTTTTTTGCTTTTTGCTTGTTTATTTGCTTTTATTTTTTTTTATTTTTACTTTTTCATAAATTAAGAGGTTATTGGTTTTTATTTAGTTATTAAATTTTTTTTTTCAAAAATTTGTTCTTAGTGTTCATCTTAATCTTCAAGTTGTTCTTCGCGTTCATCTTGACCTTCAAGCTGTTCTTAGTTGATTTTTTTTTTGTTTTGATCTAAAAATTTGAAATTTGGTGTCATTTTATTGTTTTTCTTTTTTCTCATTAAATTCAAAAATATTTTTAATTAATTTTTTTTTGAAAAAAAATATTTTCAGATTTTTATTTTTAAAATTTTTATCTTATTCAAATTTCAAAATTTCAAATTTCAAATTTCAAACTTTAATTTTCAAATTCAAAATTTAAATAACCTTTTAATTCAAATTTATTTTTATTTTCATTTTTAATTTTTATTTTGCTACTATAAACTCTCACCCCTTTGGCTATGAGTCTGGTTACAATAATATTGCAAGAAGAAGAAACTATAATGAGAACAGGCATCAAGGTTGGAACAATCAAAGATGGGAGGAGCTACAAGTATTTGATCAACCCTCATGGCAACAACCACCTCCAATGGACTATCAACAACCGCCACCATATGCCTATAAACCTTTTCCTCAACATGACTTTGGACCGCCAAACTCACAAACCCCTTTCCGCCATTCACCTCCATATGACCCTAACCCTCAACCACCATACCAACCACCTTATGAGCCATATGAACCATATATAGAACCACCCCAATTCCAACCCAATTACTCACAAGAACCACCACTTCAATATTCATCATCTCCATATCCATCAATCCAAGAGCACTATGATCCTATTTATGAAAGCCGAGTGCATCAAGAGATAAAGGATTGTCTCAAGGAAACAGTGGATCGATGTCAGGCAACCATTCATCAATTGGGGCAAGCAATAATGAGTCAATTAGCTTCCCGACGTTCGGACACTCAAGGAACCCCATGGCTTCATGTGGACAATCCAATGAAGAACGTAGCATGAAGGAGATACTAGAAACTCCAGTGAACAGTACGGAGCATGACTTTGTACTAGAACAAGTGGAGGAAGCCGGAATCATTGAAGAAGAAGAAGTGGTTGAAGACTTAGGAGATGCAGAACCTCCATGGGAAAGTCCAGTTATAGAAACCCCTTCCAAGACGTTTGAAATTGATGCTGAGGAGGGTGTACAACCTCCTAGGCATATCACAGTTGAAGACTTGGAAGAGGTTGATCAAGAGGTGGAGATTCAAGAAGAAGAAGCACAACCTCCCATGCCCTTGGAAAGCAATGAAGAGGAGATTGAATTGGAAGAAAGCTACTAAGAGGAAGAGGTTGAAATTGAAGAAGCTTGCAAAGAGGTGGTAATTATCAGAGAAGAGCACAAGGGAGTGGAGCTTGCAATTTCATTAAAAATACCTCCCCCTAAGTTGCCATCATCGTTCACAACATTCAAGTGGGTAAAATTCATATCCCTTAGCTTTCTAATTCCACTTGAATATGGGCTACTGGAGACGGATGGTCAACTTAGAGCTCTTTGTAACATTAAGAGTAAGAGGAAGATGGCCAGTGGTAAGATTTATCCTGCAAGGTTCATCATGGTTGGAAGCTTTAAATTTAAACACAAAGGTTGGTGTAGAGCTCAACTGAATGGGTCTAGGAAGCTGTTTGGTAGCTGCAGTGAGAATTCAAATTACTTATCACCCAATTGAAAAAATACAGATCCCGACAAAGATGGGTGTAAAAGAAAGAATTGGGATCCTGGAATTCGCTCTGACACTTGTTACCCCGGGAGCCTAAGAATCTGTTTGAAGCTTCTTAAGGGCTTTACATGCTTAGTTTGGGACCCCGGAGGCTACTGGAAATACAAACATTGGTGGGGATTCCTGGATCAGTACAAGCACAAGCCACCATAGCAGGAATCTCATCAAATGTCCAACTTAAGGACTATAACTAAAAGTGCTAGGTGGGAGACAACCCACCATAGTATGATCGTTCTTTTTCAATTTTATTTCGTGTTGTTTATTTTTATTTTATTTTATTTTATTGAACCTGGAGTTTTACATCACATTCGTATTAACACTGCATTCTGTATTTTCTTTTCAGATAAAAAAAAGCCACGCGACGCGTCCGCGTCGCAAGGAGAGGGGAGAAAAATAAAAACGAACAGAGAGTCACGCTGGAGCGTGGCTGAAGGCGTGGCAGTGGTACAAATCGACCCACGCGACCGCGTCGCCGACGCGTCCGCGTCACATGAGAACTTTGGCCTCCCACGCGACCGCGTCACCCACGCGGCCGCGTGCCATGTAAATCGATGTCAAAAGGGTGCATGGCAGAGAGTTGAGCTGGAGTTGGGCTGGACTCGTGCTAGAAGCCCAAGCCCTCCCAAGCGAACGCGTGACCCACGCGTCCGCGTCATATTGGAAATAAGGCCAGTCACGCGATCGCATGCCCCACGCGACCGCGTCACCCTGGATTTTGGCAATACCAAGTTTCGAACAGAGAGTTGTGCGACCGCGAGGCTGCACTCGCGCCACTAGCACAAATCGAGTCACGCGATCGCGTGCCCCACGCGGCCGCGTCACCTGACCTTATCGCGCACCACGCGACCGCGTCACTCACGCGTCCGCGTCACAAGCGGCGCACAGAATATCCAGATCAGCCAATTTTCTTATCTTTTCTTCTCTAATCCTTATTTTTCTTATCTTTTCTTATTTCTTTCTTCTTCCTTTCTTATCTTCTTTCCCTTCTCATTCTTCTTATTTGTCTTTTTATTTTATTTTAATTTATTTGCATTCTTTCATTCATTGTATTATTTTCATTGGTGTTAGAAATTTATTTGGGTCATTATTTCTATATTTTACTTGTGGATTATTAGAGGAATTATTTGACAATTATATATATTTATTTTTAAAGGGTTGCTTGCATGTTCAATTTATTATTTTCATTAGATTATTTACCATGCATGCTATGTGTTTGTGAAAACGCCCGTATGGCATTATGCACTGCTTTTCAGTATCTTTTATCCTACTACTCTGAATGCCTGCTTTTCACAAAACCCTTTTTCATATCATATTCATTCAATATAATTGTCATTACAAACATGTTGCTAGTTTGAAAGACTTGGTAATCTAACTTGGACATTGAATGCTTGATCTATGCTACTCATGTCTTTGCCTGCATGCCAATAAACACCTTACATTCAATTGTTATCATATGCACTAGCTATTTTCCATTGATGACTTTTCACATGTACTCATGAGCGTGTGTTAACGTCATTCTTCCTTATTGTGCATTGATTACCTCATTTTCCCCTCTCTTCCTTGCTCTAACCCTTAGCTTTATAAGTCACTTTCTTTTTTCCTTTTCAGGATGGCCACCAAGAAAGGTAAAGAGAAAGCTACTCCCAAACTACCAGCAAGGAAAGGAACAAAAAGATCCCCAGCTGAGGAACCACAACCCCCGTCCACCTGCAAATCGCAGCATGCACCGAGGACGGTGCAATCTTTAAGTGTGGGGAGGTCGATACCGATCTCCATGGGTTAGTACCTTTCTGTTTTAACACCAATGTTTAAATTTTCTTTGTTAAATTAGTTACTGCAATTGCATATTTGATTGCATATTTATTTGATTTTGTGCATTTAGTTACTACTTGGTTAAAGTAATAAAATTCTTTTAAGACCCTCTCTTTGAAAATTTTCACTAATTTAAATTGAAAAATTTTTATGTTAAAACTTGTTTGAAGTTGTAATTGGAACATAGTTTAAAAAGCTAAGAACACACAACCTGTGAGATTTTGAGCTTATTTGCATGGTTACATTATTTAACCATAAATATTTTATTCTTGTGTGTTTTCTTCTTTATGATTGTAAACTATATTTTGTTCCAATCTATATGTCCAATATTTAGTATATTTACATGTTTTCATATGATTGAGGCCATTGTTTGATTTTAGCTCACTTATCCCAAAATTAGCCTACCTTTTATATCACCCTTGTTAGCCCCCTTGAGCTTTTAAATCCCCTCTATTTTATAACCACATTACTAGCCTTAAGCAGAAAAAAAAAAAATAAGAATCCCAAGTTGAATCCTTGGTTAGCTTAAGATAGATATTGTGTAAAATTTAAGTGTGAGAAATTTTATGGGAACATGGGATCATATGAAAAAGTAGGGAATTAAATTGAATAAGTTATTTGAAAATTTGGGAAGCATGCTCATGTGAAATCAAAATAATTAAATTACCATGTGCATTGAAGAAAAATATATTAAATAATTAAATAAGAGGATACAAAAAAAAAAAGAAGAAGAAAAGAAAAATGAAAAAAAATATATTACCCCAAATGCAAAATAAAAAGAATCAATGCACATGGGACAAAATTCGAAAATAAGTTTGATACATGAGCATGTAATACAAAAGTGGGAAAATTTTGGGTAGCTAGGTAAAGTATTTTTAAATTATATAAAGTATGTATATGATAGGTGAGATCTTAGACTAATCAAGGATTCACTTTGTTAGCTCACTTAGCCTTATATATATATATACCCTCACCCTTACCTTAGCCCCATTACAACCTTGAAAAGACCTCATGATGTTTGCATTGGTACATTAAATTTTTGTTGATTGGTTAGATGAAGAACAAGGTTTAGAAAGCATGACTAGAGAAGAGTAGAGTGAATAACCCTATACACTTGAGAGATTAGAGTGATATACACTTCCAGTGATGGTTCAAACGCTTAAATTATATGTTCCCTGCTTTCATGAGCTGTCTTCTTACAAGTTCACTTGCTTTTTATTATCTGATTTGAATTAGTAGAAATTGGTTTGTATTTTGTCTTGGAGAACTTATTTACTCTTAACCAAGTAAGTAAAAGCATTTAGCATGTAGTTGCATTCATAGGTTGCATTTCATACCATTCCTCTTCATCTTTATAGCTTCTCTTGAGCTTAGCATGAGGACATGCTAGTGTTTAAGTGTGGGGAGGTTGATAAACCACTATTTTATGATTTATCTTGTACTCAATTGAGTAGTTTTTATTAACTCTTTACCCACTTATTCATACTATTTGCATGGTTTTATATTTCCTTCCTAATTATGTGTTTTGATTAAAAACATGCTTCTTTGATCTTATATTTGCTTATTATTAATCATCTCTTATTACCATTAAATGCCTTGATATGTGTGTTAAGTGTTTTCAGATATTATAAGGCAGGAATGGCTTGGAGGATGGAAAGGAAGCATGCAAAAGTGGAAGGAATACAAGAAGTTGGAGAAATTGCTAAGCTGTCCAGCCTGACCTCTTCGCACTCAAACCGCTATAACTTTAGTTATAGAGGTCCAAATGACACGGTTCCAGTTGCGTTGGAAAGCTAACGTCCGGGGCTTCGATTTGATATATAATATGCTATAGTTTCTCTAACGCTAGGTGACGCGACCGCGTGATCCATGCGGCTACGTCGCAGTGACGGAAATCAGCGTGTTTGAATTCTTCTCCAGCGATTTCTGGGCTGTTTCTGACCCAGTTTGCGGCCCAGAAAATACAGATTAGAGGCTATAAAGTGGGGAAATACATCCATTCATAAAGAGGCTCTCATAATTCACTTTTCATGTTTTAGATGTAGTTTTAGAGAGAGAGGTTCTCTCCCCTCTCTCTCTTAGGATTAGGATTTAGGACTTCTCTTAGTTTTAGGAGTGACTCTCAATCCCAGGTTCTTTATTTTTATTTAATTTATGAACTCTTCCATGTCACATATAATTTTCTTAATTAATATTATTTGAGGTATTTCAATTCATGATTGCTTTCTTTTATTTACATGATTACTGCTCCCCATCTGAAGACATTTTTATTCCAGTAGATTTACTCTTTTCCTTTTGGTTTTGGTTAAGAAATCAGTAACTCAGGAGTTATCCAATTCAATAGCATAATTGTTAATTGTTATCTTGCCAATTGAGCTGAACTTCAATAATCCCAACTTTTTCTTAGGAAATAAATAGGATTCGAAGGTCAAACTAATTAGTCCCTTGACTTTTCTTTACTTTAGTAAAGGTTAACTAAGTGGAATTAAGATTCAACTTTCATTATTGTTGATAAGGATAACTAAGTCTGGACTTCTAATTTCTCATACCTTCCCAAAAGTTTATTTTTCAGTTATTTATTTATTTTTATTGCTTTGAAAATATACCTGTGTCCATTGCCCAAACTCCAAATTTCCCCAATTTACAAACTCATAACCAATAATAAGAACATACTTCCCTGCAATTCTTTGAGAAGACGACCCGATGTTTAAATACTCGGTTATCAATTTTAAAGGGGTTTGTTACTTGTGACAACCAAAACATTTGTACGAAGGGATTTCTGTCGGTTTAGAGACTATATCTACAACGCGACTATATTTATGAACTTCTTTACTGGAAAAAATCACTAACGTCAGCATACCCGGTGGGACTTTGGGTTAAGCTAAAGAATCAAGCTATGTATGCGATTACATAGTGGCAAATCAATAATGTTTGATAGAGCCTCAACTTTGATTGCTACGTCGAATAATGATACTGAAAAAACTATGAGAGGTCCTGAGACAAAGATTTCTCCGTCGGCAGGTATTTTAGGTCGAAGGATCAACCCTGTTATCATAGAGAAAATCCCGTTGACTTTACCCACTATGTGGCTCCCATATGCGTTGCCTCCAAATTATTCTCCACCATTAGAAAATTCCAATATAGGATATTTAGGAGGCGCAATCACTACAAGAAACAACCCTTGTACAATCCTGCACCTCCTCTAGGTTATCCTCTAGTAGGCATACCATCTAATTATAACCCTAATATGGCAAATTACAATGATTATCAATATTTGATCAACAACCCCCCATATTTGGGTTGGTTTCTATATCACAATCTACCTCAATAATGCCAAATGTCTTTTCAACACAAGGCGTAGGCGCAACGAGGTTGCCAGTAGGTGCAACACGTACTTCGAATTTTCCAAAAATGTCGAGACAAATTCCTGTCAGAGCGTCATCTCCTAATATGGTCAAATCCTTGGCCGTGTTCAAACAGAAAATCGAGGATAGTCATCATAACTTAGTTAATATGCTTACTCAACAGATGACTACAGTGTTGAATCCAATGATAGAGAATAACAATGCTAGAATAGAGCAAGTCGCTCGACGAATTGATAATATTGCAGGAGCAATCAATCAACATTTTGTACCACCCATAGGTGGAATGAATGCCAATAATCCTCCCATAATACTAAATAGGGAAGACGACACTACAAGAAAAATATTGAGTACCGTCAGATTTAGCGTCACAGAGTAGCGACGGATTTACTGGCAGTAACCACGTCGAATTCGTAAGGTTTTTTAATTATCGACGGATTTATTTTTCAAAGATAAATTCGCCAGTAATTTTTGGAGGAAAAATAAATTAAATTGGCGATGCATTTTGTTGACCCACAATCGTTTACCGTTGGAATTTTTCGATGGTAAATTTGATAGAAAAGGTGGCTTAAACTCAAATCATGAACCCCTTTCCCCTCATTCGAACCCTCACCACCATGCCTTTCTCTCTCGTGTTCCAGCTGCCACCATCGAGACCACCGCCATCGCCACCCCCTCTCCATCGCCGTCAACCCCCACTGTCGACGTCTCCTTCTCCTCCTTCTTCCCCTCCATCTCAGCGCCATCGCAGTCCTTTCCTCCTTCACCATTCGTCCTTCTCAGCCTATAGCCTGCAGCTCCCTGTTCTGGCGGCTCACTGGTGCACGAAATTATGATCTCTGGTAATGGCTCCAAAAACTTGGTGCTCTAATCTCAATTCATAATTTATCACAACTTCGATACAACTAACCAGCAAGTGCACTGGGTCGTCCAAGTAATAAACCTTACGTGAGTAAGGGTCGATCCCACGGAGATTGTTGGTATGAAGCAAGCTATGGTCACCTTGTAAATCTCAGTCAGGCGAATATAAAATAATTATGGAGTTTTTGAAAATTAAATAATAAAAGAAGGATAGAAATACTTATGTAAATCATTGGTGAGAATTTCAGATAAGCGCATAGAGATGCTTTCGTTCCTCTGAACCTCTGCTTTCCTGCTGCCTTCATCCAATCAATCATACTCCTTTCCATGGCTGGCTTTTTGTAAGGACATCACCGTTGTCAATGGCTACTTTTAATCCTCTCTGGAAAATAGTCCAAATGCTCTGTCACAGCATGGCTAATCGTCTGGAGGCATCACCCTTGTCGATGGCTGCGTCCTATTCCTCTCTGTGAAAATGGTCCGATGCGCTGTCACTGCATGGCTAATCATCTGGAGGTTCTCGATCATACTGGAATAGGATTTACTATCCTTTTGCGTCTGTCACTACGCCCAGCACTCGCGAGTTTGAAGTTCGTCACGGTTATTCAATCCCAGAGTCCTACTCGGAATACCACAGACAAGGTTTAGACTTTCCGGACTCTCATGAATGCCGCCATCTATCTAGCTTATACCACGAAGATTCTGATTAAGAGATCTAAGAGATACTCATTCAATCTAAGGTAGAACGGAAGTGGTTGTCAGGCACGCGTTGATAGGGAATGATGATGATTGTCACGTTCATCACATTCAGGTTGAAGTGCAAATGAATATCTTAGAAGCAGAATAAGATGAATTGAATAGAAAAACAGTAGTACTTTGCATTAATCTTTGAGGAACAGCATGGCTCCACACCTTAATATATGGAGTGTAGAAACTCTACCGTTTGAAAATACATAAGTGAAAGGTCCAGGCATGGCCGAATGGCCAGCCCTCAAACGTAATCTAAGATAGCATACAACTGATCAAAGATATCTAATACAATAGTAAAAAGTCCTATTTATACTAAACTAGTTACTAGGGTTTACAGAAGTAAGTAATTGATGCATAAATCCACTTCCGGGGCCCACTTGGTGTGTGCTTGGGCTGAGCTTGAAGTCTACACGTGGAGAGGTCATTCTTGGAGTTGAACGCCAGCTTTTGTGCCAGTTTGGGCGTTGAACTCCACTTTGCAACTTGTTTCTGGCGCTGGACGCCAGAATTGGGTAGAGAGCTGGCATTGAACGCCAGTTTACATCGTCTAAACTTGGGCAAAGTATGGACTATTATATATTTCTGGAAAGCCCTGGATGTCTACTTTTTAACGCAATTGGAAGCGCGCCATTGCGAGTTCTGTAGCTCTAGAAAATCCATTTTGAGTGCAGGGAGGTCAGAATCCAACAGCATCAGCAGTCCTTCTTCAACCTCTGAATCTGATTTTTGCTCAAGTCCCTCAATTTCAGCCAAAAAATACCTGAAATTATAGAAAAACACACAAACTCATAGTAAAGTCTAGAAATGTGAATTTAACATAAAAACTAATGAAAACATCCCTAAAAGTAACTAGATTCTACTAAAAATATACTAAAAACAATGCCAAAAAGCGTATAAATTATCCGCTCATCACAACACCAAACTTAAATTGTTGCTTGTCCCCAAGCAACTGAAAATCAAATAGGATAAAAAGAAGAGAATATAATATAAATTCCAAACTATCAATGAAACATAGCTCCAATCAGATGAGCGGGACTTGTAGCTTTTTGCCTCCTGAATAGTTTTGGCATCTCACTTTATTCATTGAGGTTCAGAATGATTGGCATCTATAGGAACTCAGAGTTCAGATAGTGTTATTGACTCTCCTAGTTCAGTATGATGATTCTTGAACACAGCTATTTTATGAGTCTTGGCCGTGGCCCTAAGCACTTTGTTTTCCAGTATTACCACCGGATACATAAATGCCACAGACACATAATTGGGTGAACCTTTTCAGATTGTGACTCAGCTTTGCTATCTCTAATGAGATTTTAGCAGCTTGCACTCCAAAGATTCCCAGTTTCTCTATTACAGAGAGGGGCATGAGGTTTATTCCTGAACCAAGGTCACACAGAGCCTTAAAGATCATGGTGCCTATGGTACAAGGTATTAAGAAATTTCCAAGATCCTGTTTCTTCTGAGGCAATGTCAGTTGATCCAGATCACTTAGTTCATTGGTGAACAAGGGAGGTTCATCTTCCCAAGTTTCAATGCCAAATAATTTGGCATTCAGCTTCATGATTGCACCAAGGAACTTGGCAGCTTGCTCTTCAGTAACATCCTCATTCTCTTCAGAAGAGGAATACTCATCAGAGCTCATGAATGGCGTAAGGAGGTTCAATGGAATCTCTATGGTCTCTAGATGAGTCTCTGATTCCTTTGGTTCCTCAGAGGGAAGCTCCTTATTGATCACTGGACGTCCCAGGAGGTCTTCCTCCTTGAGATTCACGTCCTCTCCTTCCCTTACAGGTTCGGCCATGGTGATCAATTCAATGGCCTTGCACTCTCCTTTTGGATTCTCTTCTGTATTGCTTGGGAGAGTACTAGGAGGGATTTCAGTGATCCTTTTACTCAGCTGGCCCACTTGTGCTTCCAAATTTCTAATGGAAGACCTTGTTTCATTCATGAAACTTACAGTGGCCTTGGACAGATCAGAGACTAAGTTTGCTAAATTAGAGGTATTTTGTTCAGAGTTCTCTGTCTGTTGCTGAGTGGATGATGGAAAAGGTTTATTATTGTTAAACCTGTTTCTTCCACCATTATTAAAGCCTTGTTGAGGCTTTTGCTGATCCTTCCATGAGAGATTTGGATGATTTTTCCATGATGGATTATAGGTGTTTCCATAAGGTTCACCTAAGTAATTTACCTCTGCTATTGCAGGGTTCTCAGGATCATAAGCTTCTTCTTCAGAAGATGCCTCTTGAGTACTGTTGGATGCAGCTTGCATTCCATTCAGACTCTGAGAAATCATATTGACTTGCTGAGTCAATATTTTATTCTGAGCCAGTATGGCATTCAGAGTATCAATTTCAAGAACTCCCTTCTTCATAGGTGTCCCATTACTCACAGGATTCCTCTCAGAAGTGTACATGAACTGGTTATTAGCAACCATGTCAATGAGTTCTTGGGCTTCTGCAGGCGTTTTCTTTAGGTGAATGGATCCACCTGCAGAAGTATCCAATGACATCTTATATAACTCAGACAGACCATCATAGAATATATCCAGGATGGTCCATTCTGAAAGCATGTCAGAAGGACACTTTTTGGTCAGTCCTTTGTATCTCTCCCAAGCTTCATAGAGGGATTCACCTTCTTTCTGTCTGAAGGTTTGAACATCCACTCTAAGCTTGCTCAGCTTTTGAGGAGGAAAGAACTTGGCTAAGAAAGCCGTGACCAGCTTATCCCAAGAGTTCAGGCTGTCTTTGGGTTGAGAGTCCAACCACACTCTAGCTCTGTCTCTTACAGCAAAAGGGAAAAGCATGAGCCTGTAGACTTCAGGATCTACTCCATTAGTCTTAACAGTATCACAGATCTGCAAGAATTCAGTTAAGAACTGAAAAGGATCTTCAGATGGAAGTCCATGAAACTTGCAGTTCTGCTGCATCAGAGAAACTAGCTGAGGTTTCAGCTCAAAGTTGTTTGCTCCAATGGCAGGAATGGAGATGCTTCTTCCATGTAAATTGGAATTTGGTGCAGTAAAGTCACCAAGCATTCTCCTTGCATTATTGTTGTTGGGTTCGGCTGCCATCTCCTTTACTTGTTCGAAATTTTCAATAAGGTTGTCTCTGGATTGTTGTAATTTAGCTTCTCTTAGTTTTCTCTTCAGAGTCCTTTTAGGTTCTGGATCAGCTTCAACAAGAATGCCTTTTTCCTTGTTCCTGATCATAAGAAAGAGAAGAGAACAAGAAAAGAAGAGGAATCCTCTATGTCACAGTAAAGAGGTTCCTTATTGTTAGTAGAAGAAGAAAAGGAATAGGGGTGAAGAAGAATGAAGAATCCAAACACAAAGGTAAGGATAGGAGCAGTGATTTGAGATGAGGAGATGTTAGTAGATGAATAAATAAATGGAATAAGATGAGGGAGGGAGAATTTCGAAAATAATTTTAAAAAAAAAGGGTTAGTGATTTTCGAAAATAGTTTTTGAAAAAGGTTAGTGGTTTTCGAAAATTAAAATAAAAAATGAAAATAATTAGTTAATTAAAAAGAAATTTTGAAAAAGAGAGAAGATATTTTCGAAAATTAGAGAGAGAGAGAGAGTTAGTTAGGTAGTTTTGAAAAAGATAAGAAACAAACAAAAAGTTAGTTAGTTAGTTGAAACAAATTTGAAAATCAATTTTGAAAAGATAAGAAGATAAGAAGTTAGAAAAGATATTTTAAAATCAAATTTTGAAAAAGATAAGAAGATATTTTTGAAAAGATATGATTGAAATTAGTTTTGAAAAAGATTTGATTTTTTTAAAATCACAATTAATGACTTGATTCATAAGAAATCACAAGATATGATTCTAGAACTTAAAGTTTGAATCTTTCTTAACAAGTAAGTAACAAACTTGAAATTTTTGAATCAAAATATTAATTGATGATGTTATTTTCGAAAATTATGTGATAAAGATAAGAAAAAGATTTTTGAAAAATATTTTTAGAATTTTCGAAAATAACTAAGAAAAATGAAAAAGATTTGATTTTTGAAAAATATTTTGAAAAGGATAAGATTTTTAAATTGAAAATTTGATTTGACTCGTAAAAACAATTGGATTTTTAAAATTTTTTGAAAAAGTCAACTCAAATTTTCGAATTTGATGAGAGAAAAGAGGGAAAGATATTTTTTTTATTTTTTTGAATTTTTAATGATGAGAGAGAAAAATTAAAACATCATTTTCATGTTTTTCTCTTTTATTTTTGAATCAAAACAAGGAATGCATGCAAGAACACTATGAATGTCAAGATGAACACCAAGAACACTTTGAATGTCAAGATGAACACCAAGGACTTATTTTTGAAAACTTTATATGCAAAGAAAACATGCAAGACACCAAACTTAGAAATCTTTCATGTTTAGACACTATGAATGCAAAAATGCACATGTAAAACAAGAAAACACACAAAACAAGAAAACATCAAGATCAAACAAGAAGACTTATCAAGAACAACTTGAAGATCATGAAGAACACTATGAATGCATGAATTTTTTTTTTCGAAAAATGTAAGATGAATATGCAATTGACACCAAACTTTAAATCTGACTCAAAACTCAAACAAGAAATACAAAATATTTTTGATTTTTATGATTTTATGATTTTTTTGTATTTTCTTTTAATTTTTTTGAAAATCATTTTAAAAAAGAAAAATAAGGATTCCAAAATTTTTAATATGAATTCCAGGAATCTTATGCTCTTTAGTCTAAAACTCCAATCAAAGGGTCAGGCATGGCTTAATAGCCAGCCAAGCTTTAGTATGTAAATTACATCCATTGAGGTGATTAGTTGAAGACCAATCCTAAAGCAGTTTGGGTATGGCTTTACAGCCAGATAGGATTCAACATGTTTCATGAAACACTAGAATTCATTCTTAAAAATTCTGAAGAAGAAATAATATTTTTGAAAACATTTTTATTTTTTTTTTCGTAAACAAAGGAGAAATTTTTGAAATATTTTTGAAAAGTTTTTGAAAACTTTTTGAAAAGAAAACGAAAAGAAAGTTACCCAATCTGAGCAACAAGATGAACCATCAGTTGTCCAAACTCAAACAATCCCCGACAACGGCGCTAAAAATTTGGTGCACGAAATTGTGATCTCTGGTAATGGCTCCAAAAACTTGGTGCTCTAATCTCAATTCATAATTTATCACAACTTCGATACAACTAACCAGCAAGTGCACTGGGTCGTCCAAGTAATAAACCTTACGTGAGTAAGGGTCGATCCCACGGAGATTGTTGGTATGAAGCAAGCTATGGTCACCTTGTAAATCTCAGTCAGGCGGATATAAAATAATTATGGAGTTTTTGAAAATTAAATAATAAAAGAAGGATAGAAATACTTATGTAAATCATTGGTGAGAATTTCAGATAAGCGCATAGAGATGCTTTCGTTCCTCTGAACCTCTGCTTTCCTGCTGCCTTCATCCAATCAATCATACTCCTTTCCATGGCTGGCTTTTTGTAAGGACATCACCGTTGTCAATGGCTACTTTTAATCCTCTCTGGAAAATAGTCCAAATGCTCTGTCACAGCACGGCTAATCGTCTGAAGGCATCACCCTTGTCGATGGCTGCGTCCTATTCCTCTGTGTGAAAATGGTCCGATGCGTTGTCACTGCATGGCTAATCATCTGGAGGTTCTCGATCATACTGGAATAGGATTTACTATCCTTTTGCGTCTGTCACTACGCCCAGCACTCGCGAGTTTGAAGTTCGTCACAGTCATTCAATCCCAGAGTCCTACTCGGAATACCACAGACAAGGTTTAGACTTTCCGGACTCTCATGAATGCCGCCATCAATCTAGCTTATACCACGAAGATTCTGATTAAGAGATCTAAGAGATACTCATTCAATCTAAGGTAGAACGGAAGTGGTTGTCAGGCACGCGTTCATAGGGAATGATGATGATTGTCACGTTCATCACATTTAGGTTGAAGTGCAAACGAATATCTTAGAAGCGGAATAAGATGAATTGAATAGAAAAACAGTAGTACTTTACATTAATCTTTGAGGAACAGCAGAGCTCCACACCTTAATCTATGGAGTGTAGAAACTCTACCGTTTGAAAATACATAAGTGAAAGGTCCAGGCATGGCCGAATGGCCAGCCCTCAAACGTGATCTAAGATAGCATACAACTGATCAAAGATATCTAATACAATAGTAAAAAGTCCTATTTATACTAAACTAGTTACTAGGGTTTACAGAAATAAGTAATTGATGCATAAATCCACTTCCGGGGCCCACTTGGTGTGTGCTTGGGCTGAGCTTGAAGTCTACACGTGGAGAGGTCATTCTTGGAGTTGAACGCCAGCTTTTGTGCCAGTTTGGGCGTTGAACTCCACTTTGCAACTTGTTTCTGGCGCTGGACGCCAGAATTGGGCAGAGAGCTGGCGTTGAACGCCAGTTTGCATCGTCTAAATTTGGGCAAAGTATGGACTATTATATATTTCTGGAAAGCCCTGGATGTCTACTTTTCAACGCAATTAGAAGCGCATCATTTCGAGTTCTGTAGCTCCAGAAAATCTATTTTGAGTGCAGGGAGGTCAGAATCCAACAGCATCAGCAGTCCTTCTTCAACCTCTGAATCTGATTTTTGCTCAAGTCCCTTAATTTCAGCCAGAAAATACCTGAAATTACAGAAAAACACACAAACTCATAGTAAAGTCCAGAAATGTGAATTTAACATAAAAACTAATGAAAACATCCCTAAAAGTAACTAGATTCTACTAAAAACATACTAAAAACAATGCCAAAAAGCGTATAAATTATCCGCTCATCACTCACGAATGCCATATTTAGCGCCAGCAATAACCCAGTGTCGTTGTCTTCCTCCCTCCTTCTTCGTTGCTTTCTTCACCCTACATTTAAGGTTTCTTGTTTAAACTTTTTTTTTTCAAATCCTGTTAGTTATTTTTAGTTCATTAGATTGATTTAATTAGTTTAGTTAGTTTAATTTTTTGTTTTAGTGGATTTAGGTGGTTAGGATAGTTTAGTTTAGATTTATAGGTTTTGAATTATTGTTGAAAGTGTGTAGAACAATTCTGAATTTGCTTATTGAATTAATAGAGAAATTGTTGCCGAGTTTATTTGGTTAATTATTTAATTGTGCTCATTTACTTTGTTAATTGCTATTTTTTGTTTTGCTATTTTGAATTAATTAGACTACTGTCTAATGAATTTATGATCAACGCTACTGACTTTTTTTTTAGTATTATTGATGTTGAATTTTATGAATTGGTGTTGCACAGATTACTTGTTAATGCTAGGTTATGTTGTTTATGACTTTGGATTCCAAATGTTTGTAAATATGCCTCAAAAAACTTTTTATTGAAAATTTTAGTCAATCCCTTGAAATCATTGCTTGTTCTTCTCTTGTTTTGACTATTTGCATAGATGAAATTTGATTTGTTTGATTTTAGTTTAGGTTTGATTAGAATTTCAATTTTAATTTTCAATCAGGTTCAAAGTTAGTTCAATTTATTTTTCTAATCTTAGTAGATTTAGGTTGATTAAGTTAGGTTAGATTCAATACACATTAGGTTTTGAATTGTTTAACTGTTTGGAATTGTCTAATTGTGTTAATTGCTGCGTTGATGACTATTTTATTGAGAAATTATTGTTGAGATTGTTTGATAATTTCATATTTGCAGACATGTCGATAGGTAGAGGTGCTGCGAATCAGGCTGCTAGTCGTGGTCGTAGCTATGGTCAAGGTAGAGTAAGGGTTTCTTCCGGTACCCTTGGAAATTCTGGCTCCTCTCGCTCTACTTTGACCACCCCGGTGACGGACATGTTGCGGGTTTAACAGACCAGCCGCTCATCATGGTCCTTAATCCCAACTACGTGACTCTGTCTATGGCGATGACGACGCCCCCTACCGCTCAGTAGCCTGCGTCTACATCGACGCTGCCTCCAACCACGGATGCCACGGCCCCAGAGTCTAGCCACGATAGTGAGCTAGCAGCTGAGGCCCCACCACCACCTCTCATCATACAGTTGAAGATTTGACCTGATGGCGGCACGGGGTAAGTATCAAGTTAAGTCTCATGTATTTTTTGTTTATGGTTATCGATGAAAGTGCCTGGAAATTGATTCTAGTTTAGCGGATTTAGGTTTGAATGATGGTTAGTGTTTTTAAGTTTCAATGATTATAATTAACTTTGTTGCTGAAAGTTTCTGATAATTGATTCATGTCTAATGGATTTAGGTTGATTTGGTTGTCTGTTTAGTGTTTTCTATTTCAAGGATTATGGTTATTGCTGAAAGTTCTTGAAAATAGGTTCTTTTTTATTAGATTTAGGTTGATTTGGTTGGCTGACTTATTTTTTAAGTTTCAATGATTATGATTAACTTTATTGATAAAAGTTCCTGCTAATTGATTCCTTCTGTACCGCCGACTTAGGGCCACGAGACCGACGACGACGATAACTACCTAGATCTGTAGTTATTAGTTTTTTGTTTTATTGTTTCATTGTATTTATTTGATGTAGTTGACTTTTAATTTATTTGAACATTGCATTATTTATTGAGGTGATAGGGTTGACACCTTTTGAGCTTGTATATAGCCACAAGGCTGTCTTGCCACTTGAGATAAATTTACAAACCATTAGACTGGCTAAACAAAATAATTTGCTTGTCAAACAATACAGGTCGAGTATGATAGATGAGCTAACTAAATTGATCAAACTCGACTAATGGCTTTAGGTAAAATGATTCGATAGAAAGAATCTATAGCTAAGTCATACAACAAGAAAGTAAAGAAAAAGCGATTTGTAGTTGGTGACTTAGTTTTAAAATTAGTCCTTCCTACAGAACAAGTTAAAGGAAAATGGTCACCATTATGGAAAAGGCCTTTTAAGGTTAAAAGAATATTTGATGGCAATGCGTATGAGCTAAGAGACATAAGCACTAATCGACAATTAGGACACATGAATGGAAAATATCTCAAAATATACCATTATCAGTAAAGCAAAATACGATAGTTCATACAAAATATCGACTACATGTAAAGAGTCGACCATCAATTAAAACAAATCAAGATTCAAATAAAGTCCTAAATCTAAGCTTCAGTCCTTTTGTTTCCGACCCAAGTTGGTTGCAGCTTCGGAAACCTCATCTTTAACTTTGTTGGCTTGAGTGATAGTTTCTACTAGAGCAAATCGACTCGAGCCTTTGAAAGAATATACCTTCTTACTTTTTTCAAGTCGAAGAGTGAGAGTCAAGTTAGCTGCTGCAATTTTTTCCCAGCTGGCTTTCAACTCAGCCAATTCTTTTTTAAGAGTTTCAATCCTCAACACCAAAGTTTGCTCTTTAGTCTGACCCTTTGATAGAACTTATTCAATTTGAGACTTGGCCATTTTCACATTTCTTTAACTGCGAGTCATGGGTAGCCAAGGCTTTAATCAATTTGCTCAAGTTTTCCTCGACTGCTTCAAAGTTAGAAATATAATTGTAAATGTCTTCGATGAAGACACTTAGAGCTGTATGAAATTCAGCTGGAATTTTTTATCTAGAAAACAAAGAGCATCAAGGAGTCAAACCTTTAGGTCAGCATTGTTTTTTATCTTCTCTAAAGGATGGTTGAGACAGTCGAGAATTACGCTTACTCTCTCGACAACCAAAGGATCAGGACCTGGTGACAGTTGAAACTCGGGAGAAGTAACTTCCTTTATGGGTAAAAACAATTGGCTTTGATTCTTAAATAGAAGGAACAATTTCTGGATCCTAACCAAAAGAGGAGAAAATTCTTGTTCCTTCTGAGGAGTATATCTGTCGAGCTTCTGATAAATGTTGGCAACATCAAAGTTGAAATCTTCAAAATTTAAATCCCCACCCTCTGGTGCAGGAACATGGAATGGGGGCTCTAAGTCCTGTTCGATGGAAGTTGCATTTGTGTCTAGAGTGAGTGTAGAAGTGGCTGAAACAGTTGTCAAAAAAGGACACGACTCTCGATGTGTTTTTGCATCACCTGAAAAAGGCATATAGCTCACCTACAAAATTAGGTAGGTATATGAATATGAACAAATAAAATAAAATAAGAAAATAGTAAAAAATTTACCATTGGAGAATCAGTCAAAGCCTAAGAGGTAGCAGTCAACGGATTAGGCTGTACTAGACTTAAAATAGGAATGGGTGGTATAGTCATCAGTCGAGGAACTATGGTAGGAGTAGGTTGAGTCACCTCAGTCTCGACACCGGACGGGTCAACTTCTATTTCAGAGTGACTGCTTGCTTCCACCTGATATTTAGACCTTTGTTTCAACTGTTTAGAATAAACAACAAAATGGTTAAGTATATACAAATCTAACTTCAACTATAAGCTTAAAAGTGTTACAAAAATACCTTAGAAGAAATAGTGGAATTTGAATTTTTTTTCTTTCTTGGGGTTAGCCCTAAGAGGGATGTCAACAGCACCGCACTTTTTTAAGGAAAGTGTGGCCTCACTTGACCATCCTCATTTTTCCCGACTCTGTTTGGATTTGGTTCTCTTTAGAGCAGCGTCCTCTTCTAATTCCTAGGTTTTCTCGACTGGTTTGAGGCCGGGAGCTATACCAATTAGCTTTGTAGGTTGAGCAGCTGAAAGACATAGAGAATATAAGATAAGTTAGAACTTAAAAGTTAAAGTTTTAAGAAAATATGGTACCTAGAGAATATCCAGCCATTCTTGTTCGACTATCAATCTTATCCCTAAAGCCCCAATAATAGACAACACTAGTCGTGTTTATGCCCAGGATTCGAGGATCTTTCTTTTGGAGCTGTTTGTTTACTCCCAAGGCTCCTTTAAGAAGAATCAGGCAGTCGATCAATGAGACTAAAAGGGGCATTGGGAAAAGGAAGAAATTGAAATTTTCTCATAAACTGCCCTTTTTAGCATAAGGATCTCGAGCCAAAGCCTTAAAGTAACAGTCGAGACATCTACAAAAATGAATTTTTTTTTCTTTTTTTCATACCTTTAAGGTCTCGTTGAAAACGTACTTTACCTTCTTAAAATACCATTTTACCTTATAATATTTTCAAACTTAAGGATTTCTTTGATATGCTCACCTTTAGTCATCTTCGATGTTGCGTCAGTCTGCGCAGAAGAAGAACCAAATTAGAGAGAGCTTGTTCAGAGGAGCTACAATGAGAATTGTAATATGTCGACCAACACTTACGGAAGGCAGATGTCAAAAGAAAGCAAAACTTGATATCAGATCTTTGATATTGATAAGTTACCCTTTCATGATTAATGTCTAAAATTTGGTCAAATTCCTTCAAACTCGACACCTCGTAATAGATCATTTGTGCCCCAAGGTCGAGAGAACGAGAAGAAGGCAATGCTTGTGCAAGACCAAACTGCCTCGACACAAATTGGGGAGAATAGGTGACCAGTTTCTTTTTTAAAACCATGGTCGACTCATGAGGAAGACCCATAAGAAGAATTTGGGGAGTTAAGGTTTTCGACGATAGTTCATCGACAGTCTCTTGATTTTTAAGTCTGCAACTAGTTAAAGAATGAAGATACCCCACAATACTCTTTCAACAAGTAAATGGGTTTGGGTAGTAAGAAGAGTCATCATTACTCTTGATGTTGAGAAGAAGATTGATGAAGTGGCAAAAAGTGTCGATAGATGACATGCCTTTTGGTTTCGACCAGGAAAGAATGAAAAGTTGAATACGATCAAGCAGAGCTTTTGGAATTTCAGAAGAAGAGGCAGTGAATTGAGGTTCGAGCACAGCCTTCAACCATAGGTTTACAATCCAGAGAGGACTAAAGGTATTTGATCGAAGACTCACCTCATCGAATCTCACCAACTACTAAAGAAATTTTTTCATACAACTGACTCAGAATTAGAGAAGGTTGATTGACATATTTTTTAAATTGAAGCATTATAACTAATGGCAGATGATTGCTTTTTATGATCTGAATCAATTTTGAACAAAAAATAAAAGCATTCAGCCACTAGAGTAAGAAAGTTACACGCTCACTGTCAATCACAAGGTCACTCTTGGAAGAACTTATGTTTCTTTAAATAAAGCCCGATACAAAAGTCAAGTCAAAGTTAATGTCGAAGACATCATCAGGGTATGAAGTGGTCCAACATGCATCTTCTCCATCGGGAGCAATGCTAGTCAAAGCAGAAATTTTCATCAAGTTCGAGTCCATCATACCATAAGGAAAATGAGAGTTATTGGTGGCTGGGCACCAAAAGTACAAACTAGCCCCTAAAAGAGGTGCAGTATAAGACAAGTCAAAAGTGGCTAATCTAAGAGCATAAGCAATGCCTAAAGATTTTCATACGGGCTTGTAAGTTAAAGATAGCCTCGACATCCAAGTTGAAAATAAGGAGCAAGATTCTTTAGAGTGTGCTATTCTAAAAACTCGACCGGCAAAATAGCTAGCCTTAACATTTTTACAAAAAATCAAAGAGAGATATTCAGGGGGAGACAGAAAGAAAGAAGAGATAGAATCAACTTGTTCTTGAGTCAAAAGTGGCCCCAAATATGAATACAAGATGTTTGTGATCTAGATTGGAAGCAATAACTGGCTTCTCCAGAGTTCGATAGTCTCAACATTAGGATTGGGAGCTCGTAGAGTGCCGTCGACATTGTAAAATTGTGACACATTGGCCACTAGACAAGGAGGAGATACAACGTGAACAACATCATCATCATCTTCTTCTTGTGAAAGAGAAGCGTGAGTAGCAGAAGCTCCACTAGGAGTAGAAGCGGCTGTCACAGCGGTAGTAGTAGAAGCAGGAAGAGAAGATGATGTAGTCGCTCCCATGGTTGAAATGGTAATAGGAACAGTAGTGGAAGTGGTGTCGGCAATGGTAGTAGAAGAAGAAGCGGCGCTAACGATGGCATTACTGCTAGAATGGAGGACAGATTGAGAATCCATAGAGAAAGTGAAGAAGGATTTCAAGGAAAAAAGGAAATATTTTTTTGCAGAAATGAAGAATGATGAAAATGGTGAATGAAGAAGTGATACGTGAGAATATGAAAAGATTTAAAAAGAGGAGGCCCATTAAATCCCATCAAAACGTTATGTATTCCCAAAGAAATACGCGAACTATTTTGTTTCTGCATAACTGTCTTTTCAAATTTTTGAAATTTAAAAATGGCACATACAAGGCACGTGATCAAGTAAAACTCATCATTTCATTTTTTGAAAAGACAAGTTTCAAGGGGCAATATGTTAGCACAAAAATTCGACATTTCAAATACCTCGATCATGATCGTTTGACCTAAAGGTGAGTCGACAATATGTAAGTCGAGGTGTCATAGCATGTAGGTTGTTCCACGAGAATGTAGGTTGAACATGGGTTCTTTCGTAAGAGTTTCAGCACAAGGGTTCGACTCATCCTTGAATGAGTCGAGTCAATGACTTCTAAAAGTCGAAATAAAATAAATTGCACGGAGGCTTCATCTAGAAGCTAAGCACTTTATGGAACGTGGGGCTTGAAGACCAAGGTAAGAAGAGATGTGGGACGTCAAACTTGGGTGTCAAGATTCTTCTTGGTCAAGGCAATGTCGTGACCTGAGAAATAGAAGGAAGCTAGATCGTGGGAAGAGAAGAACACTCTACAAATCTATCCTTGTGGTCTATAAATACAAAAAAGGCAGAAGAGATGAAAAAGAGATTTCAATTGGAACACTGCAACATCAAACAAAAACTCTACAAAATCCAAAGTCACGCTAACACTAAGAAAATTCATGGAATGCAAGTGCATGTGACTGTATAGAGTCAATTTTTTTTTTGTTTATTTTATTTTCATTATTTTTCTCTTTTAATCGTTTTTCATTCCGTTTAAGGTATTTTGATTCATTTCGTTCATTTTAAACTTCAATTTACTTGTTATTTCAGTTACCGTTCTTATTTATTTCATTTCTTTTCCTTTTTATCATTTTGTTTTTGATTCTTTTCTTTCAAGCATTTTATTTTCAAGTTTTTATTTCGCTTTGTTTATTTTCTTGCTTTGTAATTTATTACAAATATTTCGACATATACAATTTTGATGCCTACACTAAGTCATTTCTAGGTCGAACTCACTCTTTTTTAGAGGAGTCGTATCTGCTCCCCGAACTGAGACTCTACCAAGCCCAAGAATGTCAGACTCTCAAGCTTGCATTCATGAATAAGGTCAGTTTTGAAGTATTTATTTATTTTTCAAGTGGAACACTAATTAAATATGTATGCACCAAAATTATCATTCATGGAGCTAATCTGTGGATGGTAAAAGGGGAAAGCCACCCTATACCTTGAATTAACTATGTATGCTCCAAAACTATTGTGGATCCAAGAGATAGTATCTTTCCCTTTGACTATTCGTGTCTAAAGAATCTATTGCACTAAATTTTCACTAAAACTTTCATTAATGAATTGCATATTCCAGTCTCCATCGTTGTTCAACAGTTGTCTAACATACAACAAATATTCATTTCTGCAATCATACTCAGCCAAGCAAAAAGGGGGCGCATCACCAAACCATGGATCTTCTTTGATTCGGATAGTGCCATGCCTCGAGACCTTCCATTTCATTCCTTTCTCTAACACCTTCCTCCCCTCACAAAGACTCTACCAAGCCCAAGAATGTCAGACTCCCAAACTTGAATTCATGAATAAGGTCAGATTGAAGTATTTATTTTTGAAAATTTTATAGAACAAAGAATGAGATTTCGTTAGGAGATGCCAATCCTGGTTTGCTAGAATGGCTAAATTAAAAGCATGTAAGTCTTTGAATTCCATCCTCCTGAATCTTTGTCTCTGCTTACTGTTACCATGTCTTTGACCCACCAGAATCCCATTATTAATCTATGAAGTTCTTTTAGATTGTGTCCCAAAAAATCCACTTTGCACAAACATCCAACGTTTCCATCATAAACTACACAAAACTCCATTCTACCCCATCATATGCCTTACTTATATCAAGTTTTACAGCATATCATATCCTCCATGAGTCTTATTTTTCATGAAATGCATACATTCATGCACCACAAAAATATTATCACTAATTAATTATCCCCGGATGAACACACTCTCACTATCACTAGTAATCTTATTCATTATGGGCTGTAGTCGGTGCATCAAAACTTTAGAAATGATCTTGTAAAATACGATGCTGAGATTAATCGGCCTAATCTAATTCATTGTCATAACATTAGAGACCCTAGGGATAAAGTATATTTGAATGTGGTTAAAGCCTTTTAGGATTTCACCACCTCCAAAGAAACTTTTAACCACCCTACAAATATCCTTTTTGATTAATCCACAATAAAAATGATAAAATCTAGCAGTAAAATCGTCATCTCTAGGGCTGTCGAAGGGTAATAAAAAAATAACATACTTAATTTCATCATCACTAACTGGTTTGGTGAGACTGCAATTTGTCTCTGCTGAAATTTTTTTCTAACTCTATTCAGCAAAGGGTTTGGATTTTGAAAACTGCCCGTTCTAAACAAATTATCAAAATATATCTGCACTCTCATTGAGAACATTTCATATTCTCTATTCAACATGTCTATCCTGGTCTTCTTTACTATGGTGGTTCCTTCATGAGTGATTTGAAGTTTGTCCCAGATTTCCTTTGCCGTTGTGCATCGTGATACCCATCGGTATTCCTCGAAGCTGATAGCACAGTTGAGCAAGTTGACAGCCTTGGCATTGAACTCCACCTTCTTTCTGTCTTCTTCGGTCCAGCTTGCTTCAGGTTTAAGAGAGATCACTCCTTCAGCACTTGTGGTGGTTGGAAATTGAGGACCCTCAAGGATGATCTTCCATAGTCTGTAATCTACTGCTTGCACAAAAATCTTCATTCTCTCCTTCCAATAGGTGTAGTTTTTCCCATTGAAAAGAGGAGGCCTGTTGCTTGACTGTCCTTCTGTCAGGTTGTAAGACACCAGGTTTGAGCCACTATTTTCTGCCATCTGGATCTTTTCTCCAAGCTGTAAAGCTTGATCTCTTTGAGACCAAGCTCTGATACCAATTGATAGTTTTTAATGGCTAAGAGAAGGGGGCTTGAATCTTAGCCCCTTTTTCACTTGATAACACTTGCTGGTCTTTGAGACAACTTCTGGAGACTTTTTGATTTTTGTCTCGTACCCAGCTACGAGACTTTTTCTTTTTATCTCGTAACCCAGCACGAGATATTTTTTAGTTTTATCTCCTGTGCAGTAGAAATGAAATGGAGTAGAAGAGAGAGAGAATTACACCCAGATATATCCTGGTTCAGCTGCTAAGTGCAATGCAGCCTACATCCAGTCTTCATCACAACAATGATGAAATTTCACTATAATCATCCTTGATTACAAACACCAATTCTCCCTAGGAACTATCCTTCCTATCCGGGACAAGTCTAGAATCTAATCCCCAATCCTGAACTTGACTTGGTCACAGCTAAACTTTCAACTGCTAAGTGCTAACCCAACTTGTAAGGAGATTCTCACAGAATCATGAAACACAACACAGATGTACAAAGGACCTCTAAGGACATCTATGGCTTTTTCTTTTAATTTTGCACTCTCTGCCTTTTTTCGCTATATGGCTTTTTCTTACAAACCTCACTGTTTGCCTTTTTCCATGAGACTCAAAACAGACAAAATTAAACAGAAAATTACAAAACAGAAAACATTGAAGGAGAAGAACTTCTGTTAGCTTAGGTAGCTATGAGAACCCTGTGCCTTGCACTCTCACTCCTTGCTTCAAGCCCTGGCTGTTCTCCCTTATATAGAGGAGGAAGCCTCCACGGTTGAAACCAAATGAACCAAGCTAAACTTCTTCTTTTTCATGCAAACCGGTTCGGCCAGAGAGAGAGGAGAGATAACCGAATGCTAAAAACCAACATGCAATTACCTCTGAGTCTTCTCTTTACACCAAGCTTCATCAATCCGAGCCATCCATCTTGACTTGTACTCCAAGAAGGATCCCTAGCCCTTGATGCTTTCTTGATGCATGACAGCTCCTTCTGCTCCACTTTTACTTCCTCCTTCACGTAACCACCCTAGCTACCTTCTGTGATGAGTGAACACAAAAGCAGAGATGAGCCATCCCTCTGAGATCTTCTTCCTCTGACCGAAATCTTTATCATCCATTTTTGGTATGGAGAAGTTGAGCTTATTTCAGCAAATCTTACCTCCTATGGTAAAGATCTCAGCCACAGTATACTTTTTGTTTTCTTTTTCTTAGCATCATTACAATGGTCTTGTTGCTTGCTTCTTCTTCTTTTCAGTGGCTAGCTTTAGCTTTCATGCTTTCTCTGTTGAAATGACCGAAAAAGAAGAGAGCAGAGAAAGTAGAAAGAGAAATTAAAATTGCTTTCAATGAAACTAAGAGAGAGAATGATAGTGAATCAAATTTCCACTTCATTTGTTTGCTGAGTAACGTGTAGTATCATTAAAGCCATTAAATCACTTTTCTCTTTCTCTTTCATATTTCCAATGCAAGTTAATTTAAGTTAATTGAATTTGAAATCCATCCTAACTTGAAGAATGGGATCCGTTGGAAGCAATGAACTTTACTTTCTTTCATTATTGATTTCGGACCATGCTTTGGTCTTGGTAGCAAAGTTTCAAATGGGCTAGTAATAATAATTCAATCCGGCCCAATAAAAAATAATAATTCAGCCATACTTCTTTAAATAATTTTTTACCAATGCTGAATGTAAAATTCACATTTGGGCTTGCAACACTTTTTCTTTTCTTTTCGGCCCAACAAAAATCTGCACCAACAAAATTATTAAATTAGCAATTGTAAATATAAATATCTTAATTAATAATTTTGCAATTAATTGTGTTAATAATGTTTGATCATCATCAATTTAAATTAGAGTTTTCCGAACTCATCATGTTTGTTGTCTCTTCCATAGCACCATCAATAATTTAGAATAAAAAATCAGTAACATCAACTCAAGAATCAAAATTAATAAAATTAACAAAATAAACAAAAATTAAGCTTCCAAATCCTAAAATAATTTTTTCTCCAGTCTCAAATGGTTCTGATTATGATGATTCCTTCCTAACATAGTAATCAAAAGCATGCCTCAAGCTTCAATTGAATAAAAAAGGGGAAATTGACTTGAAAAACAGGGGAAGTCAAGGCCATCTCCTTCATGCTCCTCCTTATCGCCATCACCTTCATTGCAGTGAAGGCGCGGGAGTTGGCGGACGCAGTGAAAACGAGGAATGACGATCAACTATAATAGTGCTATCTAGATTTCTACCAAGATATATATATATATATCCCATCAATAATTTTAAAGAAAAACAATTATATTTGAACAATGTCTTTATACCACAACAATTAACAAAATCTAAACGGCAAAAAAACCTAGCATCAGCATTTACAAATTAAAGCAGAAAATTCTTGTCGTTAAATCATTTAACTATTAAAAAAAGAGAATAAAAAAATTACACAAAATTCAGCAACAAAATAACAATAATTAGCTAAGAAAAAAGTTTTACCTTCACAACATACAAGAAGAATCAGTGAGCAATGAGCAGAGAAGAATCGTGACTCTAGCCTCTCCGTATCTTTTCTGGAATTACATAAACCTAAAGATTATCATTTCACCAAATCATACCTGCACAATTTTAATTTTTGAAAAAGCTGGTACATTGAAAAACCCACCATTTGAGTCTGCCATGGTCTATGAGTAATTCCATTCACCTCTTCCACCCCACGCCACTTCTCGTGAAATTTGATGTTAATTCCATCATTACTTGATTTTGTATCATCATTATTTTTCACTCAATATCATAATTCACTTGTTACAATATTTATGAAAAAAAATATAAACCAAAACAATTCCAACAAATAAGACTATTTTAAGTATTGTTGCAGCCCGGCCCAGCGGCCGACCCGGCCCACAAACAACCCAATCCGCGCAATCGGAAAGGCGTCCACAACCCGTCCAGTTCTGCAACCCGGACACGCGCCCCTTTTTGCCAGCTGCATAACAACTGCGGGGCACGAAGCTTCCTAAAAGGTGGTCTCCCCCTGTGGAGTCTGCCCTACTGACAGGGTATATAAGGGGAGGGCCCTACCCCTCCCCAGAGGTACGTCATCATACCCACTGCCCTCATACCACCTGCACATCTTTTCTCACATGAGCTTCGGAGTGTTCTTGCAGGTGGCACCCCCCTTCGCTTCTCAAAGAGCTCGGATAGTCGGCCGCTCGCGCTACTCTCGCCCCAGATCCAGATCGAGGCTGGAACCCACCATCACACTCGGAAGTGACCACCGAACCGTCCGATACCCGAACAATCGAACATTAGCGCCGTCTGTGGGGACAGGCTGAATGGATTTTCTGTTGGGCCCCGTGGAGCCAGGCAACGGAATCGAGCCACGAGGGGGAGAAGGAGCACCCCGAAGCGGTAGGGCGGCCTCTATGGCTTCCTTTCGCAAACGCACTAGATCCCTCCTCCGACAACCCGACCTACCCTCCCGATCGCAGGAGAGGCGCCCTTTGGAGGGACTGGCAGCGACAACGCCAGGATAATGCAGGAGCTGCGGCACAGAGTACAAAACCTGGAACGTGAGCTGGCAAATCGAGACCACCACCAACGGATTCCCAGGCAAGACTACTCCCGATCTCCCCAGCAGAGAGAAAGAAGTCCCGGGAGAAGCCACTCCAGGCACACGCGGAGCCTACGAATGGAGTCAGAAAGTCAAAGGGAGAGCAGGGAGGCACCAAGACGACGGCGAGACCCCGTGATCTACACCTGACCTCCTACGAGGCAGACGGTGGAAGAAAACCGAGAAGAAAATGAAAGGGCGAGGAGAGCGAACCGTCCCATAATCATGGGGGCGACCCTTTTTCACCACTCTATCCTCGAGGTCCGGCTACCGAAGTACTTCGACAAGCCAACGGACATGAGGTACGACGGGACCTAGGATCCCCAGGAGCATATAACGGCCTTCGAGCCTAGGATGAACTTGGAAGGGGTTGGTGATGAGGTGAGATGTCGCGCCTTTCCCGTGACCCTAGCTGGCCCGGTGATACGCTGGTTCAATTCTCTTCCCCAAGGCTCTGTGATGACCTTCGGAGATATCACCTGCGCCTTCCTAGCTCAGTTCACCATGCGGATTGCCAAAGCCAAGCACCCGATTAACCTGCTCGGGGTGACTCAAAAAAGCGGCGAGCCAACCAGAAAGTACCTAGACAGGTTCAATGATGAGTGTTTAGAAATTGACGGCTTAACCGACTCGGTGGCCAGCTTATGCTTGACAAACGGATTGCTCAATGAGGATTTCAGAAAGCACCTGACCACTAAACCCGTGTGGACCATGCAGGAGATTCAAAACGTGGCCAGGGAGTATATCAATGACGAAGAAGTTAGCCAAGTTGTTGCAGCCAACAAGCGGCAGCCCGCCTACAACCATACTCGTCAACACGGTAACAGAGAAAGGCTTAAGGAACACTTCAAGGACAGAGTTCCAACTAAAACTCCCAGGCCATTCCTCCGGGTCGGTAGGTTCACCAATTACACCCCCTGGTAGCCTCGATTGTTGAGGTCTATCAGCAGATAGCCGATAAGGGCATTCTGTCGAATCCCCGACCTCTAAAGGACAGGACCGGAGGGAACAAAAACCTCTATTGCGATTACCATAAGGGCTTTGGCCACAAGACCCAAGACTGTTTCGATCTCAAAAATGCCCTAGAACAGGCAATCCGAGATGGCAAGCTGGCGGAACGCTCCCATCTTATAAGAGAACCGAGAAGGCGGGATAGGGACCGACCTGGTGACGATAAGGATCGGGCCATGAGACAAAGACGGGAACCCGAGGAAGATAGCGAATGAGGACTCACGGTTGTGAATGTTGTAGTTGGAAGGGACGCGGCCCCCAGGTCAAGGTCAACATGTAGAAAGGATGCTAAAGTCTTGGCAGTATCCTCATCCAGTGCCACGCCTTCCCCCAGGAAAGTACACCTAATCTCATTTGGATCTGAAGACCAATGGATCGAAGGTCTGTAGGAAAACCCCCTATCGTGATCACATCCAGGGTGGGAACCGGATTGATTAAGTGAATCCTAGTAGATACCGGCGCAAATTCGAACATCATGCTCCACAACGTATTCAACGCCCTAGGTCTCCGAGATACCGACCTGAAGACCTACCAGCATGGTGTGGTCGGTCTTGGGGACAATTACATTAAGCCTGATGGGATAATCTCTTTACCGGTCTCCGTAGGAAGTGGCCGGAAAAGAAGGTCTATAATGGCGGAGTTCGTTGTTCTGAGGGACTCCACGGCTTACAACATCATCATGGGCAGAGAAACCATCAATGAGCTCGGAGCAATAATCGATACCAAGCTGCTGATAATGAAGTTTGTTTCTGATAATGGGTCAAATGGATCCATCAAGGGAGATGTAGAAATGGCGGTCGCATGCGACAACGCCAGCCTCTCCCTAAGAAAGAAATCCAAGAAAGCAGCTGGGGTCATCCTGGCCGACCTAGATGCAAGAGTCGATGACAAGCCCAGGCCAGAGCCATAGGGAGACCTCGAGAAAGTCAGGGTCGGTGACTCGGAGGCAAAGTTCACCTTTGTAAACAGGAACCTCCCCTATGAGTTAAAGGAACCACTGGTGGAGATAATCCGGAAAAACGGCAACCTGTTCGCCTGGACTCCAGCCGACATGCCAGGGATTGACCCCAAGGTCATGTCGCACAACCTAGCGGTGAGAGCAGAGGCCAAGATAGTGGCACAGAGGAGGAGGAAAATGTCCCAAGAAAGAGCCGACGAAGTGGCCAGGCAGACGGGTGGCCTCTTAGAGGCGGGGTTCATTCGAGAGCTGGAATACTCGACATGGCTATCAAATGTTGTCCTGGTCAAGAAACCTAGCAGGAAATGTAGAATGTGCATAGATTATTCTGACCTCAACAAAGTGTTCCCTAAGGACTCTTTCCCTTCCCCAATATTGATGCATTGGTTGACGCGGCCTCAGGATACCGATACCTGTGCTTCATGGACTTGTATTCTGGCTACAACCAGATTCCGATGCATCGATCAGGTGAAGAAAAGACGACGTTCATAACGCCAGTGGGAATATATTGCTATGAGGTGATGCCGTTTGGGCTGGAGAATGCGGGAGCCACGTACCAAAGACTGATGAACAAAATATTTTGTGATCTCATCGGTAAGACGGTGGAAGTTTATGTGGACGATATTCTAGTAAAGACCCTCAAGGCGGACGACCTCATTGGTAACCTGGAAAGTGTGTTCGTAGCTCTTCGGCGGCACGGTATGAGGCTAAACCCGCTCAAGTGCGCATTCACCATGGAGGCCAGGAAATTCCTAGGCTTCATGATAACCCAGAGAGGGGTAGAAGCCAATCCAGACAAGTGTGAAGTAATCCTGCGAATGACAAGTCCGGGAAACGTAAAGGATGTGCAGAGACTTGCAGGAAGGTTAACCGCGCTATCTCGTTTTCTCTGCACGTCGGCTGCCAAGGTCCTCCCTTTCTTCAACTTGATAAAAAAAAAGGGATCGCGTTTGAATGGACCCTAGCTTGCGAGGAGGCCTTTAATCACTTTAAGAGCATCATCTCGTCACCACCTGTCCTCGGTAAGCCCAAACACGGAGAAATACTATTATTGTAGCTGGTAGTAACGGATGAGGCTTTGGCGACCGTCTTAATACGTGAAGAAGGGAAGGTTCAGCAGCCGGTCTACTTCATAAGCAATGTGCTGCAAGGGGCAGAATTGAGATATAGCAAGTTAGAAAAGCTAGCTTATGCGCTCCTAACCTCATTCCGCATGCTCCGGTAATATTTCCAAGGGCACCCGATAACAATTAGGACAGACCAGGCGATTCGACAGATACTGTAGAAACCCGACCTGACGAACAGAATGATGACCTAGGGAATTGAGCTGTTCCAATACGACCTGCAGTACGAACCTAGGCATGCCATCAAGGCCTAGGCAATGGCAGATTTCCTAGTTGAGGTGACAGGGGATCATCCCGATGACTTGAACACACGGTGGAAGCTCCATGTAGATGGAGCCTCCAACCAAACGTTCGGAGGAGCAGGAATAATCTTGGAAAGTTCCACCGGAGTCGTGTATGAGCAGTCGATCAAGTTCGACTTCCCTGTATCCAACAATCAAGCAGAGTACGAAGCCCTCCTTGGCGGCCTCCAATTAGCAAAAGAAGTCGGGGGCCACTAGGGTATAGGAGTGTAGTGATTCTCAGATCGTCACATCACAGGTCAACGGGACATACCAAGCTAGGGATTCACTGCTACAGAAGTACTTGGAGCAAGTCAAGAGGTTGAGCAAGGAATTTGACGAGGTCGCTGTACAGCACGTCCCTCGAGAAAAAAACACAAGGGCTGATCTCTTATCAAAGCTGGCGAGCACAAAGCCAGGAACGAGAAACCGTTCTCTCATTCAAGGCCTGATGAAGGAGCCAGCAGTGACTCTGCACTTTGCCCGTTCAAGTCCCTCATGGATAGATTCAATTACTGATTTCTTGGAAAACGACAAACTCCCCAGCGACGACAAAGCAGCAAAAGGGATAAGAAAAGAAGCAGCCAAGTACACCATAATACAAGGCCAATTGTTTAAGAAGGGCTTAGCCAACCCCTACTGAAGTGCCTGCATCCCGACCAAACGGACTACGTACTAAGCGAAGTCCACGATGGATGTTGCGGCCACCACATTGGGGGGAAGGCTCTAGCCCGAAAGCTCGTCAGGGCTGGCTACTACTGGCCTTCAATGATGGCAGACTCCAAAGCGTTCGTGGAAAGATGCAGGAGGTGTCAGGAGAACGCTAACTTCCACAGAGCGCCGACAGCGGAACTAAGCCTTATAATGGCCTCCCGGCCATTTTCGCAATGGGGAGTTGATCTGTTAGGACCTTTTTCGGTGGGACCCGGGCAGGTGAAGTACTTAATTGTTGCCATTGACTATTACACAAAGTGGGTAGAGGCCAAGCCACTGGCAAGCATATCCTCAGCCAATTGCCAGAAGTTCATGTGGAGGCAGGTGATAACCAGGTTCGGAATCCCAGAGGTTATCATCTCGGACAACGGCACTCAGTTTGCTGACAAGAAGTTTGGAGAATTTCTAGCCGGGTTGGGCATAAAGCAAAGATTCTCGTCAGTTGAACACCCCCAAACTAATGGCCAAGTCAAGGCTGCGAACAAGGTCATCTTACAAGGACTCAAGAAGCGACTTGACCGTAAGAAGGGTGCGTGGGCAGATGAGTTAGCCTCAGTCCTTTGGTCCTACCGCACAACTCAACAGTCGTCTACCGGGGAGACCCCCTTCCGTCTAACCTACGGGGTAGACGCAATAATACCTGTGGATGTAGGTGAACCAAGTCTGCGACTACTTTTGGGGGGAGTTGAGGAGGCTGTAGAAAAAGACTTAGTAGACGAGGCTAGAGAGATGGCCCACTTGACGGAAACAATGTTGAAGCAAAGGATGGCCCTACACTATAACGCCAAGGTGCTCAAAAGGGAGTTCGAGCAGCATGACCTGGTCCTACGGCGTAATGACATTGGGCCCCCGGCTCCAGGGGAAGGAAAGCAAACGGTAAACTAGGAAGGCCCGTACAGGGTGAAGGAGGTCCTTGGCAATGGCGCCTACAAGTTAGAACGGTTGGACGGCAAGGAAGTTCCAAGGACCTGGAATGCGAGCAACCTAAGGAGATTCTATTCCTAGTAAGCAAGAAGCGCCAACCGGGCAGGTGGCCTACCACTCTAGATGGTTTAGTAAGACCTGTGTTATTTTGTGTTGAATTATTTGCCCTCGTCATACGTTTATTATTACTTTGTCTTTAGAACATTTAACCATATTATTCATTACTATTCATCATTACTATTCATCATTACGGTGAGAACCCCCTCCAGACTGGAAGACGGCCTCCTCTTCTTTGGATTCTCAACCAACACTTCAACTTCAGGGCTAGAAGGCGATTTCCTTTTCCTTGATTCATCACCCCCCTCCTCATCCCCCAAATCCCCCCTGGTCGGGGTCCCGAACTAGCCCCTGCCTCCTTTGGAGGACCCGAAGTGGTGCTGGTTCAGGTCCCCTCCCCCTGAGTAGGTTAGGACGGGAGCTCAAGCTCAATGACATCGTCAGCTAGCACCTCCTGGGCAGGGGTAGTGGAGTCATCATCACTGCCATCAGCTAAGAAGGTGTTGAACAAAGCATCAAGTCCTGTTACCTCGGCAGACATTGACATTGCAACAAAACACAAGAGCCTGTTAGTCATCAAATCGAAACAACAAAAAGGACGATTGTAAACACGGGTAAATCGCCATACGGCTACTCTCATATATAAATCCTAGCCATGTCCCGATCACCCATGAGGAGATGGGGATTAACGAGATTCTTCCAAAAAATAGCCAACAATACGCCGGCAACCCTCTCGTTCTCAGGAGATAACCCTTTATATGTTATTTTGGTAAAGGCGTTAGCTCCTGCCCCGAAACTCCAGTAAGTCAGTATGCGACGTTCCCCTTCTAACGTCAGTCAAAAGGGATGTGACAAACCCCATTTGTAGGGTTTATCTTGTATTGATTTTTGGGGATTTTATCACCTTTTACCCATATTTATTCAAGAAATAGCATGGTTTTGTATATTCTCCTTTAATTGTGCTTGAATGTGAAAACATGCTTTTTAGGACTCAAAATAGCTAAATTTAATTCACCTTGATTCTATTAGATGCCTTGATATGTTTGTTAAGTGATTTAAGGTTTAGGAGGCAAAGATTGGATCAAGGGAATGAAGAAAGAAAACATGAAAAGTTGGAGAACTCATGAAGAAATGAAAGAACCGGAAAGCTGTCAAGCCGACCTCTTTGCACTTAAACGACCATAACTTGAGCTACAGAGGTCCAATTGATGCGGTTCCAGTTGGGTTGGAAAGCTAACATCCGGGGCTTCGAAACGATATAAGATTTGCCATAGTTGCATCGCGCATAGGGGCGCGCACGCGCACGGTACGCGGACGCGCCGATGGTGGCACATGACCCACTTAATGCAAACGTGGCCAGCGATTTTAGAAGCCTTGTGGGCCCAATCCAACTCATTTCTAATGCTATTTAAGCCAAGGATTGAAGGGGAAACAACATACTTTTCATACTTTAGATGTTAGTTACCAATTAGTTTAGTTTAGCTTTGTAGTTAGTTTCTAGAGAGAGAAGCTCTCTCTTCTCTCTAGGATTAGGATTGGATTAGTTCTTAGATCTAGATCTATTTCTTCTTATTCTCTCTTCTAATTTTCGTTCCTCTCCTCTATTGCACTTGTAGGATTCTTCTTCTAATGTAATTCCTTTGTTTGTAGTTTGTGAATTCTCTTTTGTAGATCTACATTTCTCCTTCAATGCAATTGGTAAGTTCTTTGTTGTTTCATGATTGATTTAGTTTTCTATTGTGGACCTCTTGCCTTTGTAGTTAGATCTCTCTTTAATTCTTGCAAATTTATGTGTTTACTTGTATTGCACTCTATGTTTTTGATGAAATGTCTCTTATAGCTATTAGTTAGATTTTGTTCCTCTTGGCCTAGGTAGAGTAATTAGTGACACTTGAGTTATCTAATTTCTTTGTTGATTGATAATTGGAGAGATTGCTAATTGGTTTGGAGTGCACTAAAGCTAGTCTTTCCTTGGGAGTTGGCTAGGACTTGTGGCTCAAGTCAATTCATCCACTTGACTTTCCTTTCTTTAGTAAGGGTTAACTAAGTGGTAGCAATGAACAATTCTCATCACAATTGAGAAGGATAACTAGGATAGGACTTCTAGTTCTCATATCTTGCCAAGAGCTTTGTTAGTTGTTAGTTTATTTTCTTTGCCATTTATATTTCTTGTCCAAAAGCTTAAAAACCCCAAATATAATTCACAACCAATAACAAGACACTTCATTACAATTCCTAGGGAGAACGACCCGAGGTTTGAATACTTCGGTTATTAATTTTAGGGGTTTGTTACTTGTGACAAACAATCTTTTGTATGAAAGGATTATTGTTTGGTTTAGGAACTATACTTGCAACGAGAATTCATTTGTGAAATTCTATACCATCAAAAATCCATTCGTCAAAATGGCGCCGTTGCCGGGGAATAATTGCAATGGTGTTATGTTATTGGTTATTGTATATATGTGAATAGTGTGAATATGTTTGCTTTTGTTAGCTCTTGCTAGTTTTAGGATTTAATTTTCTTGCTTCTTATTTGATTTTGTTTTCATTTTCTTCTTGCTATCATGAATTCTCACCTTGGCTATGAGTTTGGTTATCAACATGTTGTAGGAAATGAGGACTATAATGAAGATGTGTATCAAGAATGGGATGACCAAAGGTGGGCGGAGCCATATGCATATGATCAATCCTCATGGCAACAACCTCCACCAATGCACTATGAAGAAGAGCCATTCTATGATGCATACCAATCCAATGGCTATGGTGACTCACCTTGTGATTTTCAAGAACCACCACCATATGCCTATGATCCATACCCTCAACATAACTCCCAACCATACTCACAAGCCCCTTCTTACCAACCATCTTCATATGACCCTAATCCATATCCATCCTACCAACAACCATATGAGCAATATGAACCACATATAGAGCCACCACCATTCCAACATCAATATTTTCAAGAGCCACCTCCTCCACATTATTACCAAGATGAACCACCTCCAATATATGAAAATTTCCAACCATAAGATGAATACTACTTTCCACCACAACCTCCCATGGAAGAATACTCATATCCATTGATCCAAGAGCCACATGATCCTAATCATATTATCCAAGAGGAACAAAAGTCAAGGGATCGTCTCAAGGAAGCATTGGATCAATTTCAAGCAACCATGGAGTGTGTTGTGCAACAAGTGGAAAGAGTGGAAATTATTGAACCACCACAACTCTACCAAGAAGAACCACCTTCCTACTATGAACCCTTCCCCCAAATTGATGAACCCTTCCATCCACCCCAACCTCCAATGGATGACATCCTTGATGTTCTTGTTCAAGGACAAGAGGAAATGAAAAGGGATGTGCAACAATTCACGGCCGCCTTGGATGAGGTGGTAAACCGGTTAGCATCCCAATGCTTGAACTCTCAAGGAACTCCCATGGCTACATGTGGGGAATCAAATGAAGAGCATAACATAAAAGAGAGATTGGTGGAGAATGAGGGAAGTTGCTTTGTATTGGAACAATTGGAGGAAGCTATAATTATTGAAGAAGAGGAAGAATTGGTTGAAGACTTAGGAGATGCGGAGCTTCCATGGGAACATAGAGTTGAAGAAAACCCCTCCAAGATGATTGAAATTGATGCTAGGGAGGAAAGTGCACACCTTCCAAGGCATATCCCATATGAAGACTTGGATGGGATAGAGAAAGAATTGAGTTCCCTTGGTGATGAAGATCAAGCATCAAGTCTTAGTGGTGAAGAATCCTTTAAGCATGAAGAACCTTCTCCGGTTGGATTTGAAAGCGTTGAGGAGGTAAATTTTTCTCACCCTCCCTATTATGATTTGAGTAAAGGAAAAGGTTTAGATAAAATTGTTGAACAAAGGATTGAGATTAAGAGATCTTGTGAAGAGGTGGCAGTCCCTAGAAATAGAAGAACGGGGGTTGGTTATGCTTTGTCAAGATCTTTGGAAGCATCTTTGCCTAGGTGGCCATCTACTCCTTCACTTGAGTGGGTAAAATTCATCTCTATTAGCTTTATTGTCTCACTTGAGTATGGCTTGCTTGAAACGGATGGTCAACTTAGGATCCTTTGTGGGATGAAGCGTAAGCGAAAGATGTTTCGTGGTTGGCGTTGCAAATCAAGGCTCATTATGGTTGATGCATCAAACATGAGATATAACGGTTGGAATAGTGCTCAATTAGATGGGTCTAGGAGGATTGTTGGCCACTATATAGAGAACTCACCTCACTCACCACCCGGTTGGACTAATAATGATGATCAACCTCAAGACGGGTGTGAAAACAAAGTGTGGGATCCCGGATTACAAGAAGAGGATCAACTTTGGGAGCCCCAAGCTTGTGAAGAACTCCATCAAGACTTGGCTCAATCCATGAAGAATCTTGGGGCACAATGGAGAACCAAGCATTGGTGGGAGTTCCAAGATGAATACAAGCACAAGCCACCTTGATGAGGAGCTCCCCATAAGTCCAACTTAAGGACAATAAACAAAAGTGCTAGGTGGGAGACAACCCACCATGGTAAAATCCTTTCATTTTCTCTTTTGTACATATTGATAGAATTAGTTTAATTTCATGTTTTGTTTAGATAGTTGAGTTTAATTGGTAGTTTAGTATGTTAAATAAGGTTTTAGGGTGTTTTGGTAGATGCTTGGAGGTTTAGAATGCTGAGATTGGTGCAAAAAAAAAAAAAAAAAAAACGGCTATTGCATTGCATGATAGGTTGCATGTTAGTTAGAATTTGTACATATTTTTACCACTTCTTTGTTATTAGGACTACTTGGTTAGGGTGATGATTTTCTTTCCAAGAAACCGTTTTAGGGTAACCTACCAATTTGAAAACTTTTTGTTGAACTTGCTTGAAAGAATGTATTTTGGAACATGGTTTTTGAGCTAAGAACATAAGCAAGTGAGATTTGTGCCTAATTGCATGGTTACATCTTATAACCACTTATTTTTCCTTCTTGTGTGCATTATTCTCTTCCTATGATTGTGATCTTTGATTTGTTTGATTCTTTATGTCCATTATTTGGTGTATTCATGCATTTATATGATTGAGGCCATCATTTCATTAGCTCACTCACCCAAATGGCCTTACCTTCAATCTTCCTTTGTTAGCCAAATTTGAGCCTACGATTAACCCACTTTGTTCTTAATTTAGCACATTACAAGCCTTAAAGCGGAAAACAATAAAAGTCCTTATTTGGATCTTTGATTAGCTTAGGCTAGTGTGTGTAAGTATCATTCAAGTGTGGGAACCTTGGGATATTGGGTGAATAAAAGGGTAGTTTTGTATTATTAATGTAAATATTGGGAATTGGGTACATACTCATGCGTTAATTAAATGTAAGACCTTATGCATTGATATTCTTGAAAAAAAAAAGAGAAAAAGAAAAGAAAAGAAAAAAAAATAGGAAAAAAAAAGAAAAAGAAGAAAAAGAAAGAAAAAAAAAAGGGGACAAAATGCCCCAAAGTAAAGTCCAATAAAGATCAATGCATAAGTATTGTGAAATGAAAAGGGATGCATGAGTATGTGAAAAAGTGAGGAAGGGGTAGTTAGATTAGTACTTAATTATATAGGTCATTATATAGGTTAGGTGGGAAAGTTTAAGTTAATTAAAGATTCAAATCCTAAGTCCACTAGCCATATATGATCCTACCTTGACCCTAGCCCCATTACAACCTAAAGAAAAGACCTCATGATACATGTATACATGCATTGAATAATTGTTGATTGTTAGATGAAAAACAAATCTTGGAAGGCATGATTAGGGGAGAATTGAGAGAATTGACCTTACACACTTGAGCGACTAGAGTGCAAACACTTCCAGTGAGGGTTTGATGCTCGACTCCTTTATTTCCGGCTTTCATGAGCGTTCTTCTCGCAAGTCTACTTGAACTTCATTTTGATATTCGAATTGGTAGGATTCATGAATCGTTATATGATCTTGGCCCTACTTGTGCACGTATGACTTGGAGGATTGATTTATTTTTAACCAAGTAGGTAAAACCATTTTGCATTTAGTTGCATATAGTTTAGGTTGCATATAGTTTATTTACATTGAATAAATGTTGATACCCTTTGTTTCTCTCTTGGCTTAAGCATGAGGACATGCTTGGTTTAAGTGTGGGGAGGTTGACAAACCCCATTTGTAGGGTTTATCTTGTATTGATTTTTGGGGATTTTATCACCTTTTACCCATATTTATTCAAGAAATAGCATGGTTTTGTATATTCTCCTTTAATTGTGCTTGAATGTGAAAACATGCTTTTTAGGACTCAAAATAGCTAAATTTAATTCACCTTGATTCTATTAGATGCCTTGATATGTTTGTTAAGTGATTTAAGGTTTAGGAGGCAAAGATTGGATCAAGGGAATGAAGAAAGAAAGCATGAAAAGTTGGAGAACTCATGAAGAAATGAAAGAACCGGAAAGCTGTCAAGCCGACCTCTTTGCACTTAAACGACCATAACTTGAGCTACAGAGGTCCAATTGATGCGGTTCCAGTTGGGTTGGAAAGCTAACATCCGGGGCTTCGAAACGATATAAGATTTGCCATAGTTGCATCGCGCATAGGGGCGCGCACGCGCACGGTACGCGGACGCGCCGATGGTGGCACATGACCCACTTAATGCAAACGTGGCCAGCGATTTTAGAAGCCTTGTGGGCCCAATCCAACTCATTTCTAATGCTATTTAAGCCAAGGATTGAAGGGGAATCAACATACTTTTCATACTTTAGATGTTAGTTACCAATTAGTTTAGTTTAGCTTTGTAGTTAGTTTCTAGAGAGAGAAGCTCTCTCTTCTCTCTAGGATTAGGATTGGATTAGTTCTTAGATCTAGATCTATTTCTTCTTATTCTCTCTTCTAATTTTCGTTCCTCTCCTCTATTGCACTTGTAGGATTCTTCTTCTAATGTAATTCCTTTGTTTGTAGTTTGTGAATTCTCTTTTGTAGATCTACATTTCTCCTTCAATGCAATTGGTAAGTTCTTTGTTGTTTCATGATTGATTTAGTTTTCTATTGTGGACCTCTTGCCTTTGTAGTTAGATCTCTCTTTAATTCTTGCAAATTTATGTGTTTACTTGTATTGCACTCTATGTTTTTGATGAAATGTCTCTTATAGCTATTAGTTAGATTTTGTTCCTCTTGGCCTAGGTAGAGTAATTAGTGACACTTGAGTTATCTAATTCCTTTGTTGATTGATAATTGGAGAGATTGCTAATTGGTTTGGAGTGCACTAAAGCTAGTCTTTCCTTGGGAGTTGGCTAGGACTTGTGGCTCAAGTCAATTCATCCACTTGACTTTCCTTTCTTTAGTAAGGGTTAACTAAGTGGTAGCAATGAACAATTCTCATCACAATTGAGAAGGATAACTAGGATAGGACTTCTAGTTCTCATATCTTGCCAAGAGCTTTGTTAGTTGTTAGTTTATTTTCTTTGCCATTTATATTTCTTGTCCAAAAGCTTAAAAACCCCAAATATAATTCACAACCAATAACAAGACACTTCATTACAATTCCTAGGGAGAACGACCCGAGGTTTGAATACTTCGGTTATTAATTTTAGGGGTTTGTTACTTGTGACAAACAATCTTTTGTATGAAAGGATTATTGTTTGGTTTAGGAACTATACTTGCAACGAGAATTCATTTGTGAAATTCTATACCATCAAAAATCCATTCGTCAGGATGCCGACCTTCTGCGGGACGGACCTTGATGTACTTATCCTTAAAACCGTGATAGGAATCTTCGAAAATGTCTAAGATCCTCCGGCCTTGGGCCGCCCGGAAGGACATGTAGCCCTTTTTAGCTCTCCCCTCTTTGGAAAGATTTGTTAAAGTAAAAGGAAAAAGAAACACTTCAACGGAGACCGGCAACTCCAAATGCTCACACACCATCTCAAAACAGCAGATGGAAGCCTAGCTGTTCGGATGCAATTGGGACGGCGCCACGTCGCAACGATTAAGTAGCGCCATTTGAAAAGAGGAGAAGGGAAGGCGAACTCCCAGGCGAGTAAACATGGTCTTATACAACCACATCCAATCAGGGACCTGGGGAGAGTGCAGATTTAATTGATATATTCGTTCGTTGTCGGTAGGCACGAAAGCTGCGTAATTAGCCTCCTCGTCGGTTCCTCCACAAAGATAGTCGACCTGTCGGAACTCCGTAAGTTCCTCTAGGGACATTTGATTAGGGGTGTCCTTCACATCCGAAGTCACCCAAGCATATCGGTCATAGGGGGCCGGTCTCACGACCCTCACAACGGGACGCTGGGCCATACCTACAGTGGGGGCACCACCCAATTTCAGTCTAAGAGGCCGAGAAGTCGGTACTAATACCAGAAACTATAACTCACCTATTCGACAACTACAAAACAAGGTATAAATCTACAACCAAGAGCAAGGCTAGAAAAATAAAGTCCTAGAATGGTAACCCCCTACAATATCTACCTAATCCTAAAACGCCAGCAAACATGCAATTCAGATCAACAGTGCAATGACAGGAAGACGAACGATGAAAATAACCAACTCCACACCAATACCAAAGAAAAGAATAGGGAGCTTACCAGGATATTGGCAATGATCATGGAGGATCGAAAAGCTTGGTAAAATCTGAACAAAGCAGGGGCTCGCAGCAAAGATTTTGGGAAGAAAATGGAGAAAGCAAAAGAAACGCAGCAACAATATAATGAAACCGAAACGAAACCAGAGGAAAACTGAAAAGAAACCAACTCTAAGAAGCGTGAAAAGTAGGGGCAAATTAGTCTTTTCCTGCGGGATTTTGAATTACCCATTAAGAGCATTAAATGCTCGACGCGAAGAACGAGGCGACAAAATACGCTTCCCAATCATGAACAGGCATACCCGCGCGCAAAAGGCGCGTCCTTCCCACGGACGACCGACTAGGTGACGACTTGCGAAAGAAAGCAAAACGTGCCACCAACGGCGTTCACGGCCATAGCTGGCGCATTGGGGCACTGTTGCGGCCCGGCCCAGCTGACACAGCGGCCGACCCGGCCCACAAACAACCCGATCCGCGCGATCGGAAAGGCGTCCACAAACCCGTCCAGTTCTGCGACCCAGACACGCGCCCCTTCTTGCCAACTGCATAACAGCTGCGGGGCACGAAGCTTCCTGGAAGGTGGTCTCCCCATGTGGGGTCCGCTCTACTGACAGGGTATATAAAGGAAGGGTTCTACCCCTCCCCAGAGGTACGTCATCATACCCACTGCCCTCATACCACCTGCACATCTTTTCTGACTTGAGCGTCGGAGTGTTCTTGCAGGTGGCACCCCCCTTCACTTCTCAAAGAGCTCGGATAGTTGGCCGCTCGCGTTACTCTCGTCCCAGATCCAGATCGAGGCTGGAACCCACCATCACACTCGGAAGTGACCACTGAACCGTCCGATACCTGAACAACCGAACAAGTATTAAACTAAAAAATATTAATAGGTAATATATTTTTTTTTATCTCAACAAATTTTAAAACCCCTAACAATTTGATTTATATTTGGGAAACTAAGTTTCAGTTTAATAGCTAACCATTAGACAATGTTACAAAGTTTATTATCATTACTTGTGGAATTTTTATTGAATTGTTTCATTTATTTATCGTTAGTTTAATTTCAATATTAGGTCATTTAAGAAAGCAATTATTGTATATTAAATTTAATTAAATAAATGTCAATTCTTAAAGCCCTTTTTGCTGTGTTTAGGAGACCCAGACAACCTTTGGCACTTCGCCTGACTGTCCTTTATCATCACATGGCAACTGCTCAGGATTTTTTTAATCTTTAATTTATATTTTTACTTATGGATTATATATATTTGCAGCTTATTTTTATTACATTTTCCTTTATACAATTGAATATTATTTGTATATTGTAAATATTTTTATGTGTGTGATAATTTTCTCTATCAAATTGTTACTCATATTGGTTTGATGATAAATACTTCATATACATTAATATTTTTTTACTAATGAATAAACTAATATATAGTAAGATGTGAAGTACGTCATGTAAGAATTGTTTAATTATTTATAAATTTTATTACTAAAAGTATTTCTTTTAAATATTCAATTTCTCAGAATACAAATTATACTTGTTGATTTGTTCATATCAATTTGATCAATATCTAAAAGAGTGAGAATTAAAATATTAGGTAATTAATATGATACTAACAAATAAATTAAATAAGTAAATAAATAATAAATAAAAATATTAATTATTTTAAGTTTTATTTTAGAGAGAAAAAAAAATGAGAGATGATGCCTCATCTTAAATAGTTTGAGATAAAATCACCAATAATTTATTAAAATGGTATTCGAAATTTTACATCTCTTACAAAAATTACTTCAAAAGATACAAACAATAAATAAATCCCTTGAAAGATTTAAAAATGTGACAAAATAATTTTATATTAAATATATATATTCTAAAAAAAATATTTTAGAGATTAAATTTTAATGCAATTTTTTGCAAGCATTATTAGATAAATAAAACCTTTTCATCCTTTAAAACATGATAATTTTATGTTTGGTGATTTTTTTTTTAAATTTTATTGTGAATGATTAATTTTTGCTTTTGAAAAATGAAAAAAAAAAAGTTTAAAGATCTACTTTTGCTTCAATTTTTTGTGCACATTCTAAATGAGTATTTAAATGTCATCCAAAAATTAAATTCATATCAAATACACACATTATTTATTAGGGTTATGCATTATTTTGGTCCCTAATGTAGAGGTCGAAAATTTATTTCGTTTTCGATCTTTTTTTCGCTACAAAAATAGTCCAAAAGGTTTCAGTTTGTTTTAAAACCGTCTTTCGGACCAAAATGCCCCTTCCCCTTCTTTCCCAAAATTATGCAGAAGTACCAGCAGAAACATAAGCAAAAACAGAACCAGAAGCAACAATAACAATTAATCAAACAGAGGTAGCAGCAGGACAACAACAACAACAATAAATCACCAATGAATCAACAATGAAATCAAGTAGAAACAGAAGAAGCAGGAGCAGAAACAGAAATAGAACAACAACAACAACAATAACAATGAAACAATATATTCAATCAGAAGTAGAAACAACCAGAAACAACAATAATAAAAAATCAACAACATAATAAAAGAAGAAGAAGAAGAAGAATGGAAGCAGAAGTAGAATCCGGCGAGTCACTCGAAACTGCCATCACAGCGCCGATCCGCCATCAAAGTGCCGCAACCCTTTTCTTCTTCTCTCTTCACGCTACCCTAGCGCCACCGTCACAGCGCGACCTCTTCTCCTCCCTCAGCTCGCCACCAAAGCCTTCCCCTGTTCTTGCCTCGAACTAGAATCCACCGCCATCAAACATCTCTGTCGAGCCCAGAAGAGCAGCGGCGAGATCCAACCACCGAACGACGACGAGCAACGGCGGCCCTGACATTTGAAGGCGAAACTGCAACTGATTCTGGCGCTGTTGAACGGCGACGGCGGCGGCGACAGTGAGGACCCTTCCCCCTCTTCTTCCTGAACCCCCTCCCCCCTCCCCACCCTTCTCCCTTCGCGTAACCTCTTCCCCCTTTCCCCTTTACTTTACGTGTTTTCTTTCTTTTCTTTATTTTTTTTATTTTTTTTATTAAGAGTAATTTGGTAATAAAAATAAAAAATTAAAAAAAAAAAAGACGATTTTAAAACAAACTGAAACCTCAGGGACCATTTTGTAGCGAAAAAAAGGTCGGGGACGAAATAAATTTTCGGCCTTTACGTTAAGGACCAAAATCGTACTTAACCCTATTTATTAAATACAAAATTTTTTTATACTTATAAAAATATAATATTTCTTGGTTAATTTTGTTATATTTTTAAATTATTTAGAGACTTATTTATTATTTATATTTTTAAAGGTTATTTTTGTGAGTGATATGAACTTTTGTATATCATTTTAAGAATTTACTTTTAGTATATTAAAGATGAGAGAAGAGATTGAAATGTTGTGTAAAATTAAAACCCAACATTATGGTTGAGAACAACAAATTAAAGTAAACTTATATTTCAATAGATATTATTGCAAAATAAGAATTATACTAAAAATATTTTATTTAAAACGCACCATTTTCATTAAAAGTCCTTCAAATATTAACATTTTAATTAAAGACAAATATGAAATTATGAGAAGCAACTAAGTATTATATAATTTTGTTGGTAAAATTTGTAGAAGTATTTTTAAACGTATTTGGGATATTTTTATATAGGTTTAATTGCTCTATTGGTTCTTATAGTTTTACCAAATTTTTAATTGGGTCTTTATATTTTTTTTCTTTGATTTGGATCTCTACACTATTTTTAACTTTATAATTACGTCATTTTCATGTTAAAAATGTTAAAATTAACATAATATTTTTACCAAAATATATGCAGTAAAAAATTTAATGAAGTTTTTAATTATAAATACCTTCAATTGACGAAAAAATATCCCGTTAACTCTAATATCTTTTATACTAAGAAGGACTTAATTATAAAATTAAAGCAGTGTAAGGACTCAATCGAAAGGACAAAAAGTATAAAAACTTAGTTAAAAATTTGATAAAACTATAGGAATTAATAGAATAATTAAACCTTTTATATAATGATCGTTATAGCTTCATAAAATATCTTTATATAATTTATTAACAAGAATATATACTACTATATGACTATATCCGCTTTTCATAAAAATGTTATTGTATTAAATTGAATTTCAATAAAATAGCATATTTTTAGGGTATTATTAATATGATGATATTTTATTTACTAAAATAATTATTTAATTATAAATATATTTTTATCCTCAAGTAACATTTATATGTTTAATTTTATTTTTATTTTTAATATTTGATTTCAATTTAAAAATATTGAAGACCACTACTTTATGTAAAAAAAAGGGAACGAAAATAAAATTGTTGATCACCTAATATGTTCTCTCAATTTTATATTTCAATATTATGGCCTAAGCCTAAAGCCTTTTTCCACCGTGAATCTAATTTCTCACTTCCCCATATATATATATATATATCCACAAAAAGCAAGAACGAGGGAATTTACGAAAGAAAACAGGATATTCGAATTATTATACAATTTAAAAGTGTAAGAAGGGAAACAAACATTTTGGGGTATTAATGGAAATTTGTATATACGCGGTATTTATTTAAATTTAATTTGAAAATTATAGATATTAATTTGATCTGCACATTAATAGAATCGAATTACGGATTTTAGGTTGGTATCTGTATATCTGTAAATCTGTAAAAATAAATAAATAAATAAATAAATATTTTTTTTTATATTTTATTTCAACTAATAATTATTATATATATGTTATATTATTTTATTTTTATTACTTTAAAAAATATATTTGATAATATTTTAAGAGTAAACATACATGTATAAAAAAATAAAAAAAAGAATTTTATTGATATTTTTAATAAAATTTAGCTTTTAAAAATATTTTTATATTTTGCGAATATATTTGATATTCGGTTTGATCCGATCCGTAAATGTACAGATTAGATCTAAATTTAAAAATTGCAGATATTGAATCCGATCTGATCTAATGATTTTGGTATAGATCAAATAAAAATTTTGGTCATATCCAATCCAATTCTTATTCACCGAAAACATTTAGAAGGTAAATTATATAGACTAATTTTTTTTAAAAAAAAAATATTGATCAAACATGTGTGTTATACAAGTTATTTGACATCAAGTGAGTTTCACTCTATCATAAATTTTTTTTTTTTAGAATGTTTTGTCTAAATTTTTTTTAATTAAAAAAGTTATTGATGTTTTTATTAAAAATATTTTCTTTTAAAATTTTGAAAATTGCTAAGCAGAATTTCTGTCTTGTTTGTTATATTTTTTTCAAATTATTAAAATAGAAAAAGGACATCACTGTTTTGTTCTTTATTTTTTTTTTAAATTAGGAAAATAAAAAACGATTTTGCCGTTTTGTATTTTAACGAATTAAAAAATTAAAGTTGCAAACTTGCAGCACTTTCACAATTCGGTACAACACATAGGGACGGACATAAGGGGCGAGTGGCGGCCTCGGCCCCCAACTTTTTTTAATAGTAATAAGTTATTATGTATAATTTAATTTTTTTAAAAAAAATATTTAGTATTTAGTCTAATATAAATAAAAGTTCAGTCTAATTTAAATATTAATAATTTTTAATATCTAAAAAATAAGTAACAATATTAAAAAAATATGAAAAAGATATTATTACTAATATTTTTTAATTAAATAAAAATTTTTAAATCTCATAAAGTGAATTCTTTTTTTTCTTGTGGCTGTTTTTTTTATTTGTTTGGTATTAATTCTCTCTGTTTTAACTGCTATAATTAAGAGATCTTTTTCAACTATGAATATTGTGAAAAATAACTTAGAAATAAAATAAAAGATGAATTTCTTGCTAATTATCTTTTAATTATATTGAAAAGAAAATTGTTAAAAATTTTGACACAAATTCTATTATCGATGAATTTTATGATACGAAGAATCGACCACTTCGTTAATAAAAAGTATACACATATTTTTTTACTTTAAAATATATTCTCTATCCGTATATTTTTATAATACATCTTATATTATATAATTTTTTTACATAATTTTTAATATTATATGTGTTATTGGCCCCCCATAATATCATTTCTGGATCCGTCCCTAACAACACACATAATATATCATTTTTGGAGATAACACCCATCACCCAAAAACAATATATAGTAAAAAAAAAAGGTAAATTATATTATTTTTCCCTTGAATTCTTGAAGGCAGAGGGGCATCAAAGTAAAAACACGCATTTTTAAAATCATAAGCATATGCGCGGTGTTCTTCCCATTCAATTTTCAACGGATATTTTTCCCATAACTCAAATCGCATCCACCTAAAGCAGAAAGGAAAGCCAGAAATCTCAATGGCTTCTTCTCTCACGGTAAGTAATGCTCAACTCCGATCTGTTTATTACCCTGAATTTTACAATTTTTCTTTCAACGTAATCCTCACTTCCAACTCGCATGTTTCTTTCGACGAACGTTCTGGCATTTTTTTTCTATTATTTTCTAATCTTATCTTATTTTCGTGGTTATTGTTTCGTTGTTGCATGTTTCAGGGAAAATCTAGAGAGGTTTCATCCCGGATCCCTGACAGTCGCGAACCTCGGCCAAGTGGTATCTTTTATATTTGTTTATGTTACAAATTTTATTTTATTTTATTTTTAATTTTTCTTGAATCTTCTTGGTGTTCTACTATATGTTTGGAGCAGTTGGTGGTAGGAATTTCAAGGTCCTTATGGAAAATGAACGGATTAAAGTTGGCAATGTGCTCATGTAAGTGTCTTTTGCGTGTGTGATGGATACTGTATAATTTATGCGTAGTTATGCTTACAATTTATTTATAAGAAAATAATTTGAATCTCTTTTTAGGAAATCTGTGAGAGAAGCAGGTGCAACTTCGAGGTATGTCCTACTTTCTGATTTTGGAAGGCATAAATTCTGCTCTTTGAATTTTTGGTAGAGCGGAGATGAGATTGTCAAAAATAGTATAATACTTACTTCTGGAACTGATTGTTAATTGGTTCTTCTTTGTTCTCGTTATATCTAACAGTGAATGTTTTCGGTTTCGTTTTGTTGTTTAATTCTTTGGGATATTAGATACATTATAAGGAGGTGTTAGTTTGTCGAGCTTTAAGAATTAAACTTTTTCTTTGTTTAGATTCTTCCTAGGATTGGAACACTTGTAGGGCATATATGAGTACAAAGCTGCTATGGTGCTACCTTGTTTTATGATTTTGTAAGGCAAGGTTTGATGTTGTTGCCTTCTTTTGGAAACCAATGTGACACATGTTATGGCAGAATGGTCGCTTGTTTTCTTTAGATTGTAATCTAAGTTTCTTGAGTATAAAGAGCAATCTAATACTCTATTTGTTTTTTCTCCCACCACTTTGCAATTTATGAAGAAAGAGTGCTACAGTAGCTGGTAATCCTAAGGTAATTTAATTCTAAACTTAACTTTCCAAATGCTAAATAAAGTGTCTTTGTATTTGTGCCTTTGAATTTTTTGTTATGCGATTTCTTACTCACTGTATACATAATTATTTTGTAACTTCACTGGTGAAGGGAGGCTTCAAAAGTATGGATAAAAGCAATAGCAAATATGTTACTTCTGGTAAGTTTTAACTGGACTAGTTTCCTATTACATTTTGAAAAAATATGTTTATGTTTGCGAAACACATTTGTCATTTTCTCTTATGTTGGATGTTGGTAGCAAATACAAATGTGAGAAAGGCATTGGCTGATGTTAGTAATGTTCAAGGAAACTCTGCAACAAATATTGGACGTGACAGCTCCAAAATGAAGTGAGTATCTTCATTATTCTGTTAAGAGATGGAATGTTTGCAAGTGAGTGTAACTTGCTTCGTATGTTGGATGACAGAGATACTGCTATATCAACTATTTTGTCTAGAGATGTTTTGAATTTATGATAGGTCCAGTGGCGAGCTTAACTTTATCCCTGTTTTTAATATTTTGTTTGAAATATAGGCAGGCCTATGGTATATAAGAAGAAATTGTTATATTATTTTTGCAACATAATTTCAAACAGGTTAACATAACATCTTTACTTTTGCTTGAATAAGATAAGATAGTATATTATTTCTATGTCACTTTATTCCGTCCAAACATTGTTTTCTTTACTGCTGAATATTATTTGACTTTTGTGTCTTATGTGCTTTCTTAGGGGTTTAGCAGGTTCAAACATTAAAAAAGGGGGTGGTATCACCTTGAGGAAATCCTTCACGGTATGGAAAATAGTTATTGGTTACTATCTGTTATGTCTCTTTTCTGTTTTCCTGTTTCCTTGTTGCTTTGCGTTTTCTTAATTCTTTGGTAGTAGTCTCTTCTATCTACCGAGTCATTCGTAACATTCTCCACATAATCCCAACTTTCTTCCTCCACCTGGCTTTTTTAGCTACCCCAAATTTTTACTATTGTATCCCTCTCATACTTTTAGTTATTGTATAGTTGAAATACATGTAAACAAAGAAAAAAGCTCTTTCTCCATGAGTGTACTAGAACTTTTCCTCTTCCACTAGACCTATTTAATGTTTATGATAACCCCTAATGATACAATGAATAAAACTGCACCTCTAAACTCTAGGAATCACTTAATAAGGCATACAAGTTTAGGGTGAAATGCTACATAACAGTTCATCTTGATGCTATAGTCTGAGAGGTCAGCAAATTGAGTAAAAGAAAGAAAGTTAGAAAATGCTGCTCAGAAAGAGAGAAAATGAACCATACATTGATACAGTTGAAACTGGATTGATGTTAATCTAACCACCTAATTGTCAACTAAATTACACTGTTCATGTGTACTACGTGGAATAGCTGTGTGGGCAGTGAACTATATGTCCTGTAATGCACTCTAACACCCGGGGATGGGTGAGACAGTAAGTTTCATGGAGGTAGAGCAGACTGAAGAAAAACCTATGGATGAACCATTATGGACTTAGATGTAAATGGTTTGTGCACAATTGAGTCATTTGATCTATGTAGCTGAATCCACATAGGGACTAAAAGGTTTTTGTTGTTGTTTCCCTTATTTATATAGTACCTTTACAACAGTTGCATGTTCTGTAATATTGTTTACCTGATACCAGAACTGGCATCCTATGTACAGCATATTTTGGTAAATTTTGGTTTTTATTTCTATCAAGATCGTTATCATATAACAACACAACCTTCTGGAAATGGTAGCCTGTAGGATATAGTGGCAGCAAAGCTATATGATCGGATATATCAGCAGGCATCTAACATCACATTCACACCTGTGCCAATTTTCTCCCACATTTTCTATCATTAAGAAGAACTGATTGTGGAACTTATCCTGTTTTCGGGCGCTGGGACTAGCATGTTATAAAGGCAGCATATATGAAATGATAGCATATGAAATTTGATTTGGTCAACGATTACAAAGTTCTCATTCCTGATCACTTTTCTTGCTTAAATTAGGGAATACTGCAAAGAAATAGAAGCAATGATGTCCAGTCAGATGCTCCAAAGAAAGGTGAATACCTTTCTGTTTGATATACTTTTATTTGAATGCTCTATGTCTTATTAAGGTCTTTATCTCCCTTTCATTGAATTAAGAACCAGGCACAGATGTGAGACCAGCTTCAAAGGATCAGAAGTATAATTCACATGGAGGCCCATCAGTTGTCACAAAAGACAGGTACTCCACATTTTGTCTCTGGTTTGTCACATGACACATGATAGTGGATTTATTGAGGTTCATGTTTATCGTCCCAAGCACTTCACTAAAGAAATTATGTGGCAATTCGTTTTCTTTTAGGTTTGCCAAGAAGCCTATATTACCTACAAATCCAAGGTCTGTGAAGTATTTATTTGTTGATCGATTCTAATTTTTATGAATACAAATATGGCTGAAACCAGAGTATTTATTTGTCCTTTTCAAGTAATTCAAGGAAGTCCTTACCAATACCAAGGAAGTCCTTACCAGCACCAAGGAAGGTATACAGAGCAGATGTGAGTAATACAATGGTTTATCTTTCCAGGCAATACAATATTTTCTCTTCATGTATTTCTTTTTCTTCTTCTGTTCTTTAAATATATTTTTTATTTTATTTTCTTTTTTATGTTACCCCACTTTACTTCATTTTAGGAAAGTGCTGGAAGTTCTGAAACAGCAAAGGCACGAAGTTCTCTCCCCTGTGAGTTGTCTCATGGATAAGCAATCTGTAAATTTCAATGAATTGAGTTATACTATATCTACTAAGCCTATTGTCATTTCAGCTAAGGCAACAGCAAGTAGAAGAGTTAGTTCCCAGCTAACTAATGCAAGAAACAATGTGCGGAAGATACGAGTGAGTGATGGCTTTACTCAAACGTAAGCAATAATAAATTTTGTCATAGTTTTACACTGTACATAAACATTTTGGCTGTTTTAGTTTGTCTTTAAGTTGCAATATAGGATGAATCTAGCAAGTCAACCTATAATGGTGGTAATCATTCTAGAAACATTGGTATTTGGTAGCAATCACCTCAGAAAATACTTAGGTTGCTGTGGCTAAAGAGAGGATACATGAAAGGATCAATATTAAGACTAAAGTTACCGAATAAAGTGATTCATGGTGCTATCAAATTTACATATTGCTAATAATATATTATATGTTAGCAATTAAAAATTATAAGGGAAAGTTGAAAACTTGTAGAATTTGATTCTTTGTTTTGCAGGAATTTTATCCTTGACCATTTTTCAAACACCTAGTTGATATGTGGAGAATGCCTCTATGGCCTAAATTCAAAATAAGGGCAGAGTTTTCATATATTTAATGTTTTCCATCTAAATAAGAGATAGTGAATTATCATTGCACAGTTATTTGCTTCCACAATTTTGGTCTTGTTATAGTCCTACACAATCATGCCAGCAACATGGATTGACATCTTTTTTTGTTTCATTTTGTTGGTATTCTCTATTAAGTAAACTTGTGTTTTTTATTTGTACTCTCTTGCAAGTTAATATTCGATGTGTGGATGTCAAGCAAAAGATCCTTTCTTTGAGCAAGCAAAACCCATGTGTTTTCAAAACATGGGAGTTCCAAAATCTCTATTTACCTGGATGCCGTGGTGTTGTATTATCTGTTACCATATTTTCTTTTACTGGGTGTTGCTTTTAGACTTAGATTTTTCAAGCTGATAACTTATACGATGACATTCGTTGTAACTTTCTTGCAATTCATGTTGAATGCAGGAGTCAATCCAAAGTTTTATATGGATCTTCAAGGAAGTACATCATGGTATGTCTATAGTTGCTGTATTTGATTGAACAATGCAGAAATTGTTTAGAATTACCTTACTATTCTTTGAGGCTAGGCACATTTCTGTACCTATTTTGTATTCAATTTGGAATTTATGTGCCATTGTTGTATAATTCTAGTGAAGGGGAATTATGTAGTGTGCTGAGGTGAAACTCTATTCAGAAAACCTTTTATGTGTGTATGTGATTCCTCTACACATTCTGATACTTTAAAAGGAGAAAGACAAGTCAAAATGGTTCACTCTTGAAATGATAGAAGCTGAATAATATTCTCTCGATGTTAAAGATTGTGCAAATTATTTACAGCATATAGCTATTTATAGAAGATTTGCCATATAATGTATCAAACTGAATTTTACCTTCTTGTTTGCAGCCTCTTAAGACTAAAGTCATCGCTTCTACTGATCACATGACTTTAAAACCTAAATGCATATCAGGTCAGAACATATCACAATCAAATGCTGCAATATTGTCTCAGGATGAGGAAGCACTTCCATTACCTCTTCCAGTGAATGGTTTAGCATCAGTTTCCAATGATGCAAATCAAGGATGTGTTCCATCTGATGGAGAGAAAAATTTGGGAGTACATTTGCCAGAACTCATTCTAATGAAAAAGTCAAGACGCAAAAAATCTTATACTAGTTCATTGATGGAAGGATCTAAGGTTGTTCACAGTGTGTGCCAAACCATTTTTTCCTTTTCATTTTTTATTCAAATTTATGTGACATGTAGCCTTATTTTGCAGCTTCTCAAGCAAACGTGTGAAGTTAGCCAGCAGGATAACCTACCAAATATAGACAATGATTGCAATCATTTAGAAGTACCTGAATATGTTGATGACATATATCAGTACTATTGGGTTAGTGAGGTAATATTCATAACATTCTGATGCATATCAGTGTGCCTCTTTCTCTTTGATGATGCTTGGTCATGTTGTGTTCCAACAACTCTAGGCTTTTAGAGTTTTAGTTGCTTTACTGACTGCAGAATAAGTAAATAATTGAGTAAAAAAATTTGATCTTAATTAATAAGCTGCTTTGGACATTTCTATAAACTTAAATGTTTCTTGCATCAAATATAATTATAGAAAAACTACTATTTCATCCGTGGGGAATGTTAGGGGTGTAACAAAATTCAAAGCCAAACTAGGGAGAACATACATATAATTTGGTCCCAGAATTTAATAATATGATATCCTAAAATGTTTTAACTTGTTCTAACAGACATTTGTTTCACTCCCCATTTTCAGCGACAAGTTTGTTTAGCTTTTAGATATAATATAATTCAGTAGTGACATTTCTTTAGAATTATTGCATGTTTTAGTGGTTGTCACCCAGCTTGTTTTGAACTGTTGAAGTTGGGTGGAAGTCATCCCAATCTTGTAGGAACTGTCATAGCAATTACTACACACCAATACTGTCAAAGTTGATATGCTTAAATGCGTGCAAAACTTTCTATAAGTGCTACACTGCAGATGCAAAATTCTGAGGAGAAAGGAATGAGCCACAAATGTTATTTGATGTTACACTTTTTCAATAGTTTTATATGTTTAAGACATGATGCAAACTTGTCTATTTCTACCACATTGTTTGACTCATTTTGTCTTCTTCTTGATTGGCATAAATCAGATGGCACTAACGTCAGAGCCTATGCAAATTGATGTTATTTGTTTCCCTCTTATTCTGGAATTTCAATCAACATTTTTTGGTTATTTCAATGTGCTTTTAATTAAATGCAGGCGCAAAATCCATCTTTGGCAAATTACATGTGCATTCAGACAGAAATTACACCTTATATGCGGGGCATTTTGATCAACTGGTTGATTGAAGTATGTATTTAGTTCTGCCATCTATGGGATGACTTTTCATGTGTATGTCACTTTCTTTTTCAGTGCTTAACTATGTTTTATGATCATTTTTTCTTTGGATATCATTCTTGCCTATTACAGGTACACATGAAGTTTGATTTGATGCCAGAAACACTATATCTCACAGTTACATTATTAGATCAATATCTTTCCATGGTGAAAATAGAAAAGACAGATATGCAATTAGTTGGTCTTACAGCACTTTTGCTGGCTTCAAAATACGAGGACTTTTGGCATCCTAGAGTATGAATTATCCTTTTTGTCAAACATCTTTTCTTGAAGAAAAAGGAACATGATTTATCATTGACTCTAATGTTTTCCCCGTAGGTCAAAGATTTAATAAGCATCTCGGCTGAGTCATATACAAGAGATCAAATGCTTGGAATGGTATGCAATTGCATTGCTATCCAGTTTTTTATTTTATTTTGGACCTGTAAATGGCTTAACACCCATGATCTCATGGTTTGTGTTCTAACCTGTGGAATGGTTTTGCTACTCAGGAGAAGCTTATTCTTAGAAAATTGAAGTTTCGTTTGAATGTTCCTACTCCTTATGTTTTCTTGGTGAGGTTTCTAAAGGCTGCACAATCAGATAGTAAGGTATATATGCAACTCCGACGGTTAATTGTTCGAATATGGTGTATTGAACCAATATTAATGCTGCTAGGTTGAAGGATGATTAGTTAATTTGGATGATAAATTGGTCGTTTGGTTAAGGAAGTGTCTTATACTGTATAGTAGTTTTCTAAGATTGATGGTTTCTAATTTTCTCTGTCCAGCTTGAACACATGGCATTCTTTCTCATTGACCTATGCTTGGTTGAATATGAAGCTATAGCATTCAAGCCCTCATTATTATGTGCATCAGCTCTCTATGTTGCACGTTGCACTCTGCAAATTGAGCCGCCATGGACGCCATTGCTGCAGAAGCATGCACACTATGATATTTCACAAATGAGGCACTTCTTTCTACTCTTAAAAAAATCAATATCCAAATTCAAAATGTGTTAATTCTTATTCATGTTGACTGTAATTTTTTGTAGGGGTTGTGCCGAAATGATATTGAAACTCCATAAAGCTGCTAGGATTGGAAAGCTAAAGGTTACATATGAAAAGTACTCAAGAAAGGAGCTACGTTTGGTTGCAGCCGTAAGACCGTTGGATAGCCTTCCCTGATTTTAGCTGCAATCTTATACTATAATATGTCAAACTTAAAAAAAAAAATCTTAGAATGTTGTAGCTACATTTGTGATACCATCTTTTATCCATCTATTTTTACAGTATAAAAGTTGATACTAATTTCTTTCAGGTTAAATTTTTCTCTAACAATGTTATGTCAATAATTTTAATTACTTGACAAAATTTAAAAATTAACCAATCAATTATTATGAAATTATTGCAAATAGTACAAATTTTTCTATTTCTCTTTTTTAATGGGTTTGCACTACAACCATCACAAATTCACAACCAATTAAAATATAACTCTCGTAATTGATTATTGGCCACATGAAAGGTTATTTAAAACAGTTGTTATTGTAGGATTGTGTAAAATGTTTTATATTGCATCAAAACTAAATTCTTTTGTACTATAACTGTAAAACTATTTTACACATGCATCCAATTACATAATACTATATTAACAAAAATAACTACCTTTTATATTGACCACATGAATGGCCATTCAAGAAAACAGTTGTAATTGCACGATTGCGTAAAATGTTTTACACCGTCAGTGCATCAAATTAAGAATGTGATTTTGATACAGTGTTAGTGTAAAGTCATTTTACATGTGCATCCAATCACATAACGCCACATTAGCAAAAATAACTACTTTTTATATTAACCGCGTGAATGATCATTCAAGAAAACAGTTGTGATTGCAAGACTGTGTAAAACATTTTTTTATACTATCAGTCCAGGCTTTAGAGAGGAAGTGTGTGTTTAATTTGCTAAAAATATAGTTTATGTTGATCTTAATTTATTGTTTTTGTCATTGGGTTGCTGTTAACTAAATTTTGTTATTGATTAGATGATAATATCAATCAATTTAATTCATTGTTTTGTCATTGGGTTCTGTTTGATCTTAGTTTATGTTTTTGTGGATTTTGATTATTGATGACAAATTTTGATGTTAGCATTTTATGTTTGGTTATTTTTATTTTATTATTTGACTTGTGACTTTGTATTTGGATGATAGTATAATAGTGATTGATGTAATACTTTTGATTTGAATGATATTTTAAAGTTTAAATAAAATTATAATTATATTTTAATGTGTTTTATATTTTATTATAAAACGGTTATTTCGGTTGAACCACGATTGAATTGGTTGAACTAATAAATCAATGAACTAGTAGCTCGAGCGGTTCATAACCGATTCGATTTTCAAAACCTTGGTTCTTACCCCTATCCCTGTGATTGATAATGAATATGCCAAAACCTTTCGTAGACATCATAGGCTATGTTTAAGTTGAGAGGATGAGAGAAACTTTCAGATTGTTGTTGCTGACCCTGAGGAGAGGGTCTGCTTCCCCCAACTTGATAGGTTGGAACGACATTTCATATATGTCTATGATTGTTTTTTCACGAAGTTAGGAGTTACCTTTTCTTTTTCTGAGTTTGAGTCCGAGGCCCTTAAATCCTACAATGTTGCTCCTACCCAATTGCATCCCAACTGCATCCCAACTCTTGGAACTTCTTAAAAATATACCAACTTCTTTGTCGGGAACTAGATGTCCGACCTTTCCTTAAAGTCTTCTTTTACTTCTTTGTGCTCACTAAACCTTTTAGTTCTAAAAAAATGTTGGCTCTCTTTCCGTCCTATTTTGTGTAGAAAAATTTTTGCTATTTTTGATGAGTCCTTCCACGACTCCGAGCTGTAGAGGGTGTTCGACTTTTTTCCTAAATGATGAAGATGAACCCATTTTTGCTTTGTATCGGCAAAAAAATCCTGTGATAGTCAAGTATAACTCGGATGACTTAGACGAGGTAAAAGAGAGTGTGGTCGGGATGTTTCAGGAGTTTTGGGGCCGAGCTCCTTATTTGGATACGAAAAGGTATTTAGGGAAGCCGAGTCAGCTTTAGTTCGGGCTTGGTAGTTTTCTCTTCCTTTTATAGATTTTTCTTGTAAAATTGTGTTGATGACTAATGTGCCCTTATTTGGGTGTTGCAGAAAGGACTCCCAAGTCGGCTACCATGAAAATGCTCCAAGCCACTAGAAAGAGCGTTGTTGCAAGGAGCATACAGCTGAAGAAAGATGGTGAAACTGCCGACCTGTCCTCGCCCTCAAAGTCGGACTCGGGTGCCTCACCCTCTCTAAAGGTTATCATTCTCCTCCCAGCTCAGCCAAACCAGCAGCTCGTCCTTCCTCTTCTACTTTCGAACCGAATCCTAAAAAGCGCAAGTCTTCAAAGTCGGGGAGTATATACGAGCAGGGCTTTGACGGCCTTGCTTGAAGCGAAAAGCAAATCTTTTCACATAGCTATATCCGCATGGATGATGTAGCCATCAGAAGCCACCTTCAGCTCTTGGCCAGAGGTGGAGTTTAGACGGTAGGCATTTGCACGGTCTTGGCTAGGGAGTTCGAGAAGACTCCCCTTAATGCCACTCAGAGCTATTTGGTTACCTCGTAGGCTGAAGTGGCCTCCTTGAGAGAATCCAAGAAGGAGTTGGAGGAAGAGAGGGACGCACTACTTTTCGACCTTGGTAAGCTCGGGATAAAGTCAAACAAGCGAAGGCTGCTCTGGCCATATCAGAGGGTTTGAAGAAGAAAGTTGAAGAGAGTTATTTTTGGAAAAAAAAAACACTTTATTTGGTGGATGAGGTTACTAAAGCCCGGGACGAGTATGCGAAGCTTGAGGCATCTGTGGTTGAGGGTATGAACGAGATGGTTGAAAACCTGAAGACTCAGTTCCGAGTTGTTGCTCCCGAGGTGGACCTCTCCCTCATCAGCTAGACAATATAGTGGTGGAAGGAAAATTGTTGCTGCTCCAAATGATGAGGAGGACACCCCTGTGCCCGATCCAAAGACCTCGGGGGCGCAACTCGGATAGACTTCTCAAATTCCTAACCCTCAATCTGGTGGTGAGCTCCTTCCTTCTCCAACTAGTCCAATTCCCGCGATGCCAGTGTCTGAATATGCTCCGACCTCTTCCAACCAAGCCGAGGATGCTGTCATAGGAGAACAACTTAACCTTTTGTAATTTCTTATAACTTTTTGTAGATTTGAATGACCCGACCTATGGGTCTTTAGTCTTTGTGATAGTTGTTTTTGAACAATTTCTATTTTGTCTTTAGTTGTAGTTTGAATAACTTTTTTATTCTGTTTAAAAAAACATTCCTCCACTATTTTGGTATGAATGATTTGGTAGCAACTCAAAGAGCTCTCTGAACCAAACAGAGAGCTCCTTGGATACAAAATGTTGAAGACGTGCAACGTGGGAGAGCAAGTGTGCCACACCAACCAATTATGTCCTCCCAGGGGCACTAGCTCCTTCAACGTGCAATGTGGGAGAATAGGCGTCCAATGCCAAAACGGAGGTCGTGGGTACGTATCTCCCATGCGTATGCCCAAGTTGTAGAATGTGCTCATTCATGCGTGCGCATGACCCGTGCGTATGCATGATCCCATTTCAACGTGAGATGTAAAACCATCAACGTGAGACGTGAAGATATCAACTAGGTACGTGGGCTGTCATGCGTATGCATGATGCATGCGTACGCACAACAAGAGAATTTTGAGGCATCATGCGTACGCATGAAGGATGCATATGCACAACACCTAGTTCACATGTTTCACGTTGTACGTGGATCCTTCACGTGCGACGTGGGATTATGGGACACTCTCCCGGGACCTCAATTGACCTACTAAGTCCTCTAATTCTTCAACAATTATCTGATTTACTCAAGGCTCAACTCAAGCCCATAAACCATAGCATTTGTTGAGGATTTTAAAGAAGGAAAGATTGAAAGCTTGGCTGAAGGAAAACATTAATTAGTTATATTTGATTTCAATTTGAATTTGATTCTGTTTTAAGTTTGAATTTGAATTTCATTTAGGTTAGTATTTAAGGAGAGAAGTCAGACGCTTCGAGCCCCTTCCTCTTCTTCGACACTTTTTACTTTTCATAATATTAGGTTTTCTCTGAAGATATGAGCAACTAAATCTCCTTGGTTAATGTTAGGAGCTCTGTTGATTCCTATGGACTAATATTCTAACTTTTCTACCTTTGATTAATGCATTGATATCTTCTTAAGAAAAAGTTTTCGTTCTTTATCCAATAGATTTGAATGTGTTGGAAACAATTCTCTTCTGACTTGAATTCTTTTAATTTCTTGAAAAAGTTAATTAATTGAATTAATCTTGAAAACTTATTCTCACAGTTCTTAGATTTTGAAACTAGACTTGATAAGTGACATCAAATCAACTAGGGGAGATTCTTATGAATTGTGTGGCTTATAAATCAGTGAACGTTATTCAACTCTTTTCTTAATAATTGATTAAGGAATTAGCAATTAATTAGGTTAAAGAGAAATTGAATCACCAAGGCATTGGAATTTGATTATTTATGATTTGTCATGAATGTATCTTTGCATGATCAAGGTAGAAAGTGAAAAGTATTAACTCGGAAGTCTCAACATCTCTAAAACCTTAACTCTTTTAATTATATTCTCTTTCAACACTCACTGTTTACTTTTGTCTATTTTACTGTTTATGTTAAAGCTTTTCAAAACCCTAAATTGTGATTGTCTAACTAGATCAATTGACCATTGCTTGCTTAATCCGTTAATCCTTGTGGGATCGACACTCACTCACCGTGGGTTTCTTACTTGATACGATCCGGTGCACTTGCCGATAGTTTGTGGTTTTAAAATCCGCATCAGTTGTTTGGTTGAAAAATTTTTCATCACTTTGACAACTTTCGATGTTGTTTTTTGCTAAATTTAGAAGAGACGTCGGCGAGGTAGATCAGTGTTTTCTAGACTTATGTACAAGTATTGTTTTTCTCTTTATGAGTTCCGACTTCATGTAATTGGGGTTTCGCTAAGTTACTTTTACATTTCATTTTGGTCTGACTTATTTTGTACATCGATTTTTGAACTTTTTATATTAATTTGTACCTCTTCGCTTCATCTTGCCAACCATATAGGTCGGTCAATTATTTTTGCGATTTTTCGAGTTTAAATTAATGCGTTTGAGAATGGGAAATAAAAGAAATACTTTATTATTGATAAGAGAGAAATGGTTTACATAAGTTTGCTACTAAAGATTTTCTTATAATCTCTAGCCCTTGCTGTGATGCCTCATTAAAACCCCTTCATGAAAACCCTTTTCGGGATAAAACCATGAAGTCGAAAAAAAGAGGACACCAGGGAACAAGGTAGCTTCTCTAACTGTAATACCTTTTTTAAGTTACATGTGTGCCATGACCTCAGGAGCTTGTTCCCTTTTAAGTCGGACACCTTATAGTAACCCTTTATCTAAGACCTCGGCGACCTTGTAAGGCACTTTCTAGTTTGCTACCAGCCTTTCCTCGCCCAATTTCTGAACTCCGATGTCATTTCGAATTAGTATAAGGTCGTTAGTGGCAAAGCTTCTCTTGATTACTTTCTGGTTGTACCTTAAGGGCATCCTTTGCTTCAATGCTTCTTTTTTTATTCGACCTTATTCTCGGACTTCTGGGAGGAGATCAAGTTCTTTTTTTTGTGCTTGGACATTGATCACTTCATCATAGAATCTAACTTTTGGAGATTCCTTAGCGATCTCTAGAGGAATCATGGCTTCTATGCCATAAGCAAGTCGGAAAGGTGACTCCCCTGTTATTGAATGTGGAGTTGTCTGATATGCCCATAGAGTTTGAGGAAGCTCGTCTGCCCATGCTCCCTTTGCATCTTGTAGTTGGCATTTCAACCCAGCCAATATAACTTTGTTTGCTGCTTTAGCTTTTCCATTGGCTTGTGGGTGTTCTATCCATGTGAATTGGTGCTTGATCTTAAGGCTAGCCACCAAGTTCCTAAATGTTTAGTCGGTGAATTAGGTTTTACTGTCCGTGGTGATACTGTAGGGAACTACAAATCTTGTGACAATGTTCTTATAAAGAAATTTTCGACTTCATTGGGCTGTGATGGTCGCTAATGGTTCTACCTCAATCCACTTCAATTCCTACTATGAGGTATTTTACTTGTCCTAGAGCTTGTGGAAATGGTTCGAGGAGGTCAAGGCCCCATTTTGCGAATAGCCAGGGCAAGGTGACACTAATAAGCTCTTCTGGGGGGACAACATGGAAGTTGCCATGCTTCTGACAAGGCGAGCATTTTTTGACAAACTCGGCCGCTTCTCTTTGCAAAGTCGGCCAAAAGAAGCCGACTCGGATCACCTTCTTGGCTAGTGGTCGTGCTCCTAAGTGGTTCTCACATATGCCATTATGTACTTCTTCTAATACCTCTTTGGTGTTAGAGGTTAGGACACACTTCAATAGAAGCGTAGATATCCCTCTTTGGTAGAGAACCTTATGGACCAGGGTGTAATTTTGTACTTCCCTTATGAGCGTTCATGCCTCTTTTTCATCTTCAGGAAAAATATCAAATTTAAGATAGTCAATTATGGTAGTCATCCATCCTAAACTTTGGCTTGATATGGCCATTATTCCTGAGCTATCATCTCCCTTTGACACTGATGGTGCGTGGAGAATTTCTTGGATGAGGCTTTTATTGTTGTTCCCTGCTTAATACTAGCTAACTTAGAGAGGGCATCTTCCTGGGCGTTGGATTCTCAAGCTATATGTCGGACCTCTCTTTTGAGAACTGTGCTAGTTGTTCTCGTGCTTCTTTTAAGTACTTCTTCATGCTGGGATCTTTGGCTTGATAAGTGCCGTAAACTTGGGAAGTTATCACTTGAAAGTCACTAAATGCTATCAACCTTTCTGCCCCAACTTCTTTAGCCAACTTCAAGTCAATAAACAAGGTTTCATATTCTGCTTGATTATTAGAAGTAGAAAACTCGAACCTTAGTGATAGTTCTATCCGAATCCCTTGCTCAATTTCCAAGATGACTCCTGCTCTGCTTCCAGCTTTGTTGGATGATCCATCTATATATAGGTTCCAAGTCGTCGGACTTCCCTGGCCTTCAGTGTATTCAGCCACAAAGTTGGCCAGATACTGGGACTTGATTTCTGTCCAAGTTTCATATCTCAAATCAAACTCGGACAGTTCTATAGCCCATTGTAGCATCCTTCCTGCAATGTCTGGCTTTTGTAGAGTGTGCTTCATGGGTTGATTAGTTCGGATTTTTATGGTGTGAGCCTGAAAGTAAAGTCAGAGCCTTCTGGAAATGAGGATAAGAGCATACACGAACTTTTCTATCTTTTAATAGTTTAGTTCTTCCCCTTATAGGGCTTTGCTCACGAATAAATAGGTTACTGTCCGTTCTCATCTTCTCAGACCAGGGCTAAGACTATAGCTCGGTTTGTCACTGCCAAGTAGAAGATGAGATTTTCTCCTGCAATAGGTCGGGTAAGTATCGGGGGTTGACCCAGAAACGCTTTAAAATTCTGAAAGGCTTGCTCGCATTCTTGGGTCCATTTTAATTGATCCCCTTTTTTGAGTATCGAGTACAAAGGTAAAGACTTTAATGTTGATCCTGCCAAGAACCTAGACAATGCTGTCAATCTTCCATTTAATTGTTGGACTTCTTTGAGAAAGGTGGGCTTTTCATCTTCAATATTATTGTGCATTTGTCCGAATTGACCTCTATGCGTCTTTGGGTGAACATGAAACCTAAAAATTTTCCAGCTTCCACTGCGAAGGTGCATTTTGAAGGGTTCAATCTGATCTCATGCTTCCTTATGTTGGAGAATACCTCAGAGAGGTCGAACAAAAGATTAAGGTCGTCCTTGGTCTTGACAAGCATGTCGTTCATATACATTTCTATGAGTTTTCCTAGGTGAGAAAAAAAATACCTTATTCATTAGTCGTTGGTATATGGTTCTAGCGTTCTTTAATCTGAAAGGCATTACTACATAACAATAGTTAGCCTTGGGAGTGATGAAAGAAGTCTTTTCTTGGTCCAGTTTATACATCAGAATTTGATTATATCTCGAGTATGCGTCCATAAAGGACAGATACCTATATCTTGAAGTTGAGTCAACCAAGGCATCGATGTTGGGAAGAGGGTATGGATCCTTGGGGGCAAGATTTGTTGAGGTTTGTTAATCAACACACATCCTCCATTTTTCATTCTACTTTTTTACTAGAACTACGTTAGCCAGCTACAAAGGATACTTTCCATCTCTTATGAATCCGGCTTCCAATAAGTCTTGCACCTATTCTTCCATGACATGTGTCCTTTTAGGATTGAGCTTTCACCGCTTTTGCTGAACAGGTCGAGAGACCAAATAGACGACAAGCTTGTGAGACATGAGGTCAGGGTCTATACCAGGCATATCGGAGACTTTTCAGGTGAAGAGGTCGGAATTCCTTTGTAAGAGATCAACGAGTTGTGCCTTTAGACCTTCCTCTAAGTTAGCCCTTATATTCGTTGTCTTTTTAGCATAATCCCCAATTTGTACCTTTTCTATCTTCGCTTCAGGTTGGGGACGTAGTTCTTTTCGAGTTCAGACACCGCTGAGCTCAATAGTGTTGACTTCTTTTCCACCTGTGTTGCCTTTTAAATTGAGACTTTTATTGTAACACTTTTTTTTCCAACTTTTGATCTCCTTTTATGGTAGCAATTCCTTCCATAGTTGGAAATTTCATACATAGGTAGGGTGTAGAGACAACTACCGCTAGTCGGTTTAAAGTGGCCCGACCTATTAAGGCATTGTAAGTAGACATGACATCGACCACGATGTAGTTAATGCTTAACATTCTTGACCTCGTGTCTTTACCAAATATGGTGTATAACGAGATGAATCCAAGAGGTCAGTTGGCGTGTCCCTAACCTGAAAAGGTTGTCTGGGTACGCCTTCAGATCCTTTTCTTCTAGTCCAAACTTGTCAAAAGCGGGCTTAAACAGTATGTCTGCCGAAATCCCTTGGTCCACCAAAGTTTTATGGAGATTTGTATTGGCAAGGATCATTATCACTATTGGGTCGTCGTGGCCAAGTGTCACGCTTTGTGCATTATCTTTGGTGAACGAGATGGTCGGTAAATCGAAAATTCTATTATCTTTCCTGACTTGGTATACTTCTTTAAGATGCCTTTTACGTGAGGATTTTGAGATTCCTCTTCAATTTATCATATGTATGTGTCTTATAGGAGTTTGTAGGGGCCGATCTCACCGTCCTCCGTCATCATCATCTCTTTTTGGCTTTCTTTGATCTTCCGACCTCTTGGCTAGGTATCTTTTCTAGCCGACCTTTCCTGGCCAACTTTTCTATGACATTCTTTAAATTATAATAGTCATTGGTAGAATGCCCGTACAGCTTGTGGTGCTTGCAATATTTTGTTTGACTTCTAGCCTTTTTGTGTTTGATGGGCCGAGGAGGTGGAAATTTTTCAGTGTGACATATCTCCTTGTAAACATCTAGAAGAAAAACTCAGAGAAGGGCATAGTTATAGTATCTTCGAGACTTTTCTGAGATGTACTCTTCCTTTTTTCTTAGCTTCCTTCTCCTTGTCCCAAGCTTGGTAGGACAGGTTTGGCCTTGGGAAGGCTCTCTGAGTCAGAAAAATTTTTCCATGTTGATGTATTTTTCTATCCACTCTTGTACTTCATACAAGCAAGTCGGGTGTCGCTTGGATATGGATTGGGAGAACTTCCCTTCTTTAAGGCTATTAACCAATCCCATTATTACCGCTTCAGAAGGTAATTTTTATATTTCCAAGCAAGTTTTGGTAAATCTCTCCATATAATCTTGGAGTGTCTCTCCGACTTCTTGTTTGACCTCTAACAACCTTGGAGCATGCTTGACTTTGTCTTTCTGAATTGAGAATCAGGTAAGGAACTTCTTTGCCAGGTCATCAATGCAAGTTACCGACTTGGGTGGTAAGTTGTCAAACCATTTCATTGCTGCTTTAGTCATAGTTGTCGGAAAGGTTTGCAATGAGTTACATCAGAAGAATCAGGTAGATACATTCGACTTTAAAAATTACTGAGGTGATGCCTCGGGTCGGTCATTCCATCATAGAGATCCATACGCCTGGGGAGGGGGGGGTCTTGAAAATTTTGAGAACCCTAGCTCGCATGATTTCATCAACAAACGGATCTTTCCCTCTGAGAGGGATTTCCTCCCGATCTGCCCGATTGCTCCGTCTTCTAAGGTCGGCTTCTGACTATAAGAGCTTTTCCTCTAACTCTTTCCGTTGTCATACTTCTTTACGTAATACTCTCTATGCTTCTCGATGTCATTTAGCCTCCAGCTCGAGTTGTTCCAATCGACTGCGATTGCCGTGAACCAACCCTAATATCTCCGCCGGATGCAGAGATTCTTCGCCTTCAGGTGGGTGGATCTTCGAGTGAATCCGTCGCGGGTGATGATTTCCCGACGTTCCCTCTCCATGGGGCATTTGTTCTCTCCTAGGATAGAGGTAGTGCCAACGTCAGGTCGTCATTATGGGGCTTTGGTTCTGACTCAGATGTTGTATGACCGTCTTCATACCGCCTGTCCGCTATATGTAGGTGTAGACTTTCAGGTTCTCGACAACGGCGCTAATGTTTTGATAGTTACTTGAAACGGTGATTTGGGCCCGAATGTGAGGTCCAGATTCCTTCTTAGGCAGTGTCCGACTTATGCTGGTGTCGAGGTGCCGCCGTCCGAGTTCTTCGTGAAGATGTAGAGGTGGTACATGCAAGAGACTCCGATGCTTAAGTTAGCAAGGATTTTAAGCAGGTTTTTAGTGGATTGGGTTCTGAATGTACATGAGGTTCTGTCAGTGTATTTATAGTAAAAAGATAACCACCTTTAGAGTAGTTTCACCTTTGATAACAGATGACCGTTCCCTTTATCTTGAGAATTTGTTGAAAACTCTCTTCCAAATAAAGTAGAGAGATAGTAGGAGATATTTTAGGGGATAGTTGCTTATTCAAATAAGTAGGGCTTAACCATCCTTGTCGTGCCGGACCTCTATGAGGTCGGGTAAGTAGATGAGGCCACCTTTTTGGGTAGGCTTTTATTCTTATCGGGCTTGACTTTATATTTTTGGGTCAGGGTATGAGTAAGAGTGATTTTTTTGTTGGATCCGATCTACTCCGATCCGCACATTTGTAGATCGGATATCAGGTATATCAGCATAATTGAACCTTCTCTTTTTAATTATATTTTTATGTAAAAAATTCAATAAAAATGTTTATTTCACACTTTTAAACCTATTTATTCCTAAAATATTTTTAATCAAACTTTTTCTAGATAACAAAAATAAAATAATACAATATATAAATAATAACTACTAACTAAAACATATAAATAAGTAAATATAATATCAAATATATATATATATATATATATATATATATATATATATATATATATAAAGGTGTGGATGGAATCCTATCCGATTTGATCAATCTGCAGATCAGATTGTATCCGCAATTTTTGGATCAAATGCGGATATTTACTGCAGATATGTGGATATGATCTTATCCATAAACACCCTTAGGGATGATAACACAGGTTGGTCTAAGAGGCGGATGGGTTAGACTCAATTTGGGTTAGCTCCGGAATGAGATACATTTGGGCTTGAATAAGTCAGGAAAAGACCAAATTGGTGGGCCTTCGGTCCAATTATATAGACTGACAATGGAAAATGGAATATTTCAAGACCCAAAAAGAAAATAGAAAATGGAATATTTGGATTCCCTCCAATTTTTCTCCGTCCCTCCACACAGCTGATGAGATGAGTAAAATGAACGGAAGGTAAAGCAATCGCGACTGCAAGTGCAAGTAAATACCTACAATGTCTTCTGAGGAGGTGGACCTGCTGCTTTCCCTGCAGGATCAGGAGAAGGTTCTCGAAACCCCTCCCGCTTCACCTGGATTCGCCGGTTACCTCTCTGACGATGACCGCCATGATGGAGAAAAGCCTGATATGTCAGTGTTCCGAGACTCTGTTCAGGATTGCCTTCAATATGAACCTAACCCTAACCCTGAGCCTAGCCCTAAACCCAAAAGCAAGCCTCTTCTCACCATCGACGCCGAGGTTGAGAAGTTTTCAGGTCTCCGAATAAGGTTTGCCTCCGCCTTTCACTTGTTTGAGCCATATAACTCGACTATAAATTATAATGATTATTTGTTTTTGTCCTTTCTTCAGGAATCAATTGCTGACCTCTAACGAGATTAGAGAATCCTTCTCAGACATTCGTTTTGTTCGCTTATCTGTGATCAAGTAATATTCTTCTTCACTTAGCGTTTGTCAATTTAAGTAAATGTTACACAATTGATAACTTTGTTAATGTAATTGTTTGTTATAGGTAATTTCATATCAATCTAACAATTTTGCTGAATTGTTGTTTACTGAAGGAATTTGTTGATTGGGGATACTTTTTCCGGAAGTTGGGTGACCGTTGGAGTGTTGACTGAGAAGGGGCCTCCGAGGACGAGTTCAACAGGGAAGACTTATTGCATTTGGAAAGTCGGCTGTCTTGATGAGAATACTGTTTCCTTATTCCTCTTTGGTGATGCTTACCAGAGGAACTCCCAGGAGCAAGCAGGAACCGTCTTTGCGCTGTTCAATTCTGCTGTCCGCAAAGATCCCAAGGTTTCCGATCTCCTACTCTCGCTATCACTTGCTTTATTCTAGGGCGTCAAAATGAGCTAAACCCATCAGGCTAGCCCGTTTATCCATTTAAATGGGCAGACTTTGTCTCTAAAATTAAGCTCATTTAAATTTTGGGCTAAACGGGTTGAACCCGATTAACCAAAAAAAAAATTACGGGTTAAATGTGCTAACCCGCGGGCTAAATGGGTGTTCCGTTTATTTTTTTTTTTATATTTTTTTCAAAAAAAAGCAGTACTTTTATTCTTCTCTTATTTTCGGCACGGTTTGCTTAAGGTTGTGCAACTTTTTTTAAATGTTTTTGTAGGGTAATGGTTTTTCGCTGAGTATATATTCCTCTGGTCAAATTTTGAAGATGGGCACCTCTGCTGACTATGGAGTTTGTAAAGGCAAAAGAGCAGATGGCATGGCTTGTACCCTTGTCATAAATAAGTACGGAAACAAATAAGAATCTAAAATTATATGGATATGATTGTCCAGTGAAATTGCATTAATAATTTATTTAGTCTATCTAGACCTTATCCAGTATGCTTAAGTTCTCATTAATGCAAACATGGCGTTAAACCCACTGTTAAAAGTGCTCCCTTTACTGAATATGCTTATTTGAAATTACGATCTGGCACTGCTTGTTTCGGTCTCAAATATGAATGTTTTACCTTTTGCAATATCTGTCAACGGTTTAATAACCATATATTGAATTGTTAGAAAACTATGAGCAATTAATTGTAACCTGGATCCATGTGCTCGGTGCTTGTCCTGTATAAATGGATTTTAAGCTGTTTCTTTTGGGATACAACTCATTCAGTAGATAACTTCCCCCGGAATATTGTACTATAAACTTCACTCACTACTCATACTTCACTCATTCAGTAGATAACTTGCTTTTTAGTCAATTTCTCAAGGGAATATGAAATAACACTATATATAGTATAATAGGCTTAATGTCCTTAGGGTATGAAACTGTTTAATTGTAAAATATGCTTCTTCTCATTCTCCTTGCAGTATGATAATTGTCCATCTGTGTTATTTCAGGCGTTCTGGAGCATATTGTTTGACTTAATAATTGTCCATCTGTGTTATTTCAGGCGTTCTGGAGCATATTGTAAATATCATAAATCAGTAAGTGGCATTTATTCATCCCCCACCGCTCCTATTGTTGACATTTATTCTTAAAAGGATTTCAATTCACCTACGCAAAAATTTCTTGTAGAAAGCATCGGGGAAATATTCTACAACGAGAACTGAACTCAAGGGAGGGTGAGTCTTTTGCTCTTTCTAGTTTAGTTTGAACTTCTGACTTTTGCATTTAGTTTGTGCTGATTGATGAGCTTGTTTGACTGATTTGTCTAAATTCATCTCAGATGTGATATAAACTTTTCTTCTTTTATGTTTTGCTTTCAGAAACTTACACACAGCATTTAGGTCTAGGGATTATCTCAAGTCAGAAGGAATTTACTTAGTTGATCCTCTTGCTGGAAAAGCAAGCTTGAAAAAGTCTCAGCCACTGAAATTGTTGTCAGTGGATGGACTCAGAAAGGCATTGAGGTGTGTCATTGATTCATTGTTACCATGGTCTTGGTTCCTGCTGAGCTATATTGGATAATAATCTTAAGATTTTTTAATTATATTGAGTAAAGTGACAATTTTATGCTCATGGATTTTGATTTCGGACTAATTATCTCTTGAAAGAAAAAAAGTACTAATTAGGTCTTTCACAATAGCAAGCGGTGGATATGTATGTCCTTCTGTCAATAGATAGTGCAGAACGAAACGAAGTTGTCTATATATTTCGTTGTCTACAATGGTGTGTGTCCCATTGCTACCATATAAGCATGGAAACGATATAGTTTTGGACCGTGACAGCATGGAAACGATATAGTTTTGGACCGTGAAACAGCATGGAAACGATATAGTTTTGGGCCGTGAAACATTCATTATCTTTTAAGTTTCTATATAATCTTTATTAACCGCTCTCTATTGATCATAAATTTTATCAAAACAGGTGAAGTTTCACTCCGAAATTTGTTATTTATGTGACGATCTTTTATAAATAGACACATTAGGGTAGTTAACGATACATATAAGTACTATCATTAAATTTTATGTGATGAATTGATAGAAGGACATAACGTGTGTATCGTTTTCTACCGTAGAAGACCAAATTAATATTTTTGTTCTTCAGGTACTAATTAGTCCAAAGCCAAAATTTTCAAGGATTTAATTGTAATTTTACTTGTTTGTTTTTTTAATCTTTTTAAACTTTTTTCTTCTTTTGGTGCCAAGTACTAATACTTTAATCTCTATATCAGCAACGCAGGAAAAGTAACAACTAAGACACACTCTCAGGGGATTAGATTTCTTGCTGAGGTCACAGGTGATTTGATTATCTTGAAGCTTTAATGCCAATAATTTATGTACTTATTCTATTGTGTTCTTTAGCAGCTTTTTATTTTCTTATTTGCAGCTCTTTATTTTCTTATTTGCAGCAAAGTCAGGCCCAAAATTGATGAACAAAGGTCCAAAGGCTCCAAATGAACAAAGCAATGGCACGGACAAGAGGTGCGTGGCGAATAACGTTGCTCTCGCACTTGTTGCATCTTATGCATGTACATATTTTTCCCTGTTAAAGACATTAACACGGTTTTTATTGATTGCTTTCAGGAAATCATCTGGTGTGAATGTGATGGGATCTTCTCCAGTCATAAGAAACCAACATTTGAATGCTAAAAGAACAAGAACTGACGAACAAATTGTCGTTGATAAAACAGTGAAGAGTACTGGAAAGATTATTGAATTGGATTTTGTTAGTTCTGATGAGGATATATGAAACTCAACCGTTGCTACAGTTGGTTTTTCTGCTGACTGCATAAATGTGAATGAAGGCTTCCTAGCGGCTGACGTCATTGGCGTTTAGAAGGTTTCTGTCTTAAGTTATGTACGCTAAATTCTCTCACAAGAAATTCAAGTTTGTTTCACTCGGCGACATCAGTCACATAGGAAGAATGATTAGATCATTCACACTTATATTAGGGCCATGGGGCAAACAATCCAATGCAGCATCTTAACATATTTAGTTCGGAAATTTATTAGGTTCAATTTTGAACTTGATAATGCCGTAGAGTTTTTACCTTCGGGTTCGGGATGTGGATTTCCTCGAAAAGTTAACGCTTCCAAATTCAACACATTTAGGATAGTTTTTTTTTTTTTTTTTTTTTTTTTTTTTTTTTTTTTTATGAAAGTAAAATGAATGATATATTTTAATATTGTAATTTTTGATATTTTTTTAAGATTGTGAAAGAAATCAAAATTAGAAAGTCTAATATCTATACCTCAAAATTTTTTAATTTTTTGAAATAGAAATTGAATTTGAATTAAATGGCAACACAATTCATAATTCAGAAAAAATGTCAATATAACAAATAGTGTTAGGATAGAGAACCTTTGCTCAATTCAAGGAACGGCCCAATCTTAGTTTGGGCTACAAATTAAGTGGGAATTAAAATGGTAGTCGGCCCTTGTTAATGTAAAAAAGTTTTTTTTTGTTGGATTTTCCTGTTTTAGAATAGCTAAAATCTCCTTTTCTTTACTAATATTTTAATATAAAAAAAAAAAAAAAAAAAGTAGCTAAACTCTTACATGAGGACAATAAAAAGCTTTACTTATTTCATGTAGTTTGTATTAATCTTTTTTTTCTTGGTATAGACCTCGCTTCAATAAAAAAAATTCAAAAACAATATATATATATATATATATATATATATATATATATATATATATATATATATATATATATAAAAGACAGATTGTAGCAGATTTTTAGTTTAGATGCCATCTTATGGGATTTTTTAGTTAAATTAAATAAATATAAAAATTACGAAAATAAATAAAGGGTGAGTTATTTACAAAAATGTACTGAGACACATCTCGAATATTGAGGGGTAACCCAAAAATGAGAATATCTCGGATGCTGAGACTCTGTACATCCGAAATATGAGCATTACGTGTAAGGGGTCTCAACACCCGAGATATGTACAATCGTCAATCGTCGTGATTGTAGTCTCAGCATCCGAGATAAACTCGCATGTGTATATAATGTCATATCATCTGAGATTGTCATACATAACAACCATTTTTTTTTTATTTTTGTGACTTTCTAAATGCTTGAGTTTGAGTTCCTTTAAGAAATATGACCCCCTAACAATACGTCTGCGAAGTAAATATCACAAACTGAATGCTACTTGACACGTAGTTGGAGCTTTAGACTTTGAGGTTAGTAGTTTAACATTGTTTTATTATTGTTAATGAATAATAAGTTTAGATGTTTAGTCTTTAGTAACTTAATTAATGGGGTAGGTACAGTGAGTAGACTAAATTAGAAGATCTATATTAGTTTCGTTGGTATACCTAGTATATGGTTTTATACTTTGTATAATTGATTGGAATTACTTAAGTTAAATAAATAAAATAGGTAACTAGTTGTGAGTTAAGTTAAATAAATAAAATAAGTAACTCTCATTTAACATGTTAGTCCGATAAATAGGTATCTATTGCATTTAATATAAATGTTTATCTAGGTGGTTTATAAGTTTTAGCCATGTTTAGCAACAAGTAATGGTTTAGACGAGATTAATATGCACGAGTAAATATTTTGAGAATTGCAGAGACCACGGTTACTGTTGCCACGCCGTGTGACCCTAGGTCTTCCGCTATCGGCCATCTTGTTGCCTTAATTATATAAGGGAGGCTGGATTTGGCATGCAGTAGAGTTGAGAGATTTCATGTTTGACAATTTATTGATCTTTGTATTTGTCAAACGGTGGAGGCCTAAAACCCACACGTTCCACCATCCATGGAGTGAGACTAACATTACGCTCCAAGATGTTGCCTACAACATTGGTCTGCGCACTGCTACAGAGCCCATTAGTGGTTGTATTAGAGACTTTCAGCGATGGCATGGACACCTCACGTGGGAGTGGATTGAGGATTTACTTGGCGCTAGGCCGTCACCACAGTCTGAGGGAGGGAAGCAGGTTTTCGGGGTGAGGATAACCTGGTTTAGGGACAGGGTTGCACACATTCCTACTGAGGCAGCCCCGGATACATTCTGTCAGTATGCCCAGTGCTACTTGATGATACTTATTAGGGGATTTCTGTTAACAGACAAATTGGCTACACTTGTCCCTTTGAGATGGCTGCCGTTGCTGGAAGATTTCGATCGTTGCAGCCAGTTGTCATAGGGTCTGCATTGCTTTGTCATACGTACCACTCATTGTATTCCACTTCTTGTCTCGTAGATCTACCAATGGTTCCCGTATTTTAGCCCGACGGGATACAACGTCGTCAGGTTCCCACTTGCTTCTAGGTACGTACATATTGTAAATAATTTTTAACTTACCAAGTAGTTGTCATTGAATACGTGTTATGTTATGGAATATAATTAATAAAATTCTGTTCATCTATTTTTATTCTACGTAGGTTGGAAGGTCTAGAGCAGCAAAGTAGAGATCATCATTATGGCAGGATCCAGAGTTTGCGTTATCGCATCGATGCCTTGACATTTGACTAGGTATGACGGTTTATGGTTTCTATATTTTTTTCACGCATTGGTATATCGTTTCTAATTATGGTACTTTAACCTGATGTGAATAGTTTCGGTGTACACCTTACGAGGATCTCCAGCTACGTCAGATTGCGCCTAACTAGCTTATGAGTGACGCAGAGATTTATACATGGAGGGCTGTTGTCCCTCTCGTCTGCTTTCACTTTGTAGAATTTCATCATGTTGACAGAGTGAAGAGGCAGCAGCACAGGCTTGCAGATCCGGTGAACGTCGACAACTATCTTTTCAAGACGACGAAGGGAGATGACACTTGGTGGCCCTACATGCACCGTGAGCGGTACAATCTATTTAGGGGCCGTTACCTATAACGATAAGCATTTTCGAAAAATTTAAAATATAAATAAGTTATAATTTATTTTATTAATTGGAGTTCCTTATTTTTAGAAATTAATTTACTAAGAATAACTAAATTAATTTTATGATTATTAAAATTTAATTTAATCATGATTTATTTTATTAATTTAAACTATTTCTTAGAAATTATTTCATTAGACAAAATTAAATTGATTTTTATCATTATTACTATCATTTGAATTTGGATAACTTAAGGTTATTATATAATTTTTCTATAATATGATATTTACATCATTAATTTTATGATAACTAGAGTTTAAATAAATTAGAAGATTTATATAATTTTTATTATAACAAGATATTTCGAGAAAGGACAAATAATAATAATAATAATAATAATAATAATAATAATAATAATAATAATAATAATAATATATTATTATTATTATTATTATTATTATTATTATTATTATTATTATTATTATTATTATTATTATTACCCGCTTTTATTAAAATAAAGTTTAGTGAATATTATTAATATCGAGTTCAAAATCCGCCGATATGAGTAAATATCAGTTATCTTCGGTGAACTTAATTTTGCTAATGCTTCGTCGTATATCTTTTATCATTATGTTACTAATGTTATTTATATTAGTAATTCATACATATTTATCCCTATATATATATATATATATATATATTATTACTTGTGTTTTAATATATTCAGCTTTCATAGTTATCCGTTCAAGATATTTATAACTTGAACCGCGGACTCAGCAGTTTATAACCTTGACACATGGCCACTTAGTGACACTTGCCCCTTTTGATCAAACACATTATCACCATCATAAATCCTCTCTTGATCACCAAAAATCACAAGAAAAAGAAAGAGAGAGTCGTGATTGAGAGAGAACGAGAACCACCATGACCGAAAACCTTCGACTCTTGATTTTTTGAGATTCATAACTCCAATAAAAAATCTAATCTGATTAAATTGTTCGTATCTTCCTCCTCTTTACGTTGGTGTCACTTTTGTTCGGGAGAAGTCGTCGAAGGGAGCCGCTGAATTTTTCATAGCCGCAGCAGTGAGGAGCGTCGCTGTCGAGTTACCACGAGAAGAGTCAGACAAGATAGAGAGAAAGGATGCGATGGAGAAGAGGGGAAGGCATGGTGGTTTCGTTCACTGCCGTTGCAGCCACCAGAGTCGTCAGGAGCTGCAGCCGTTGCTGTTTGAGGCTGACCGAAAGAGTGGAGGTGACGGTGGCACTGCTGTGTGTGATAACAAACGGCTGCGTTGTCGCTGAAGCTCTCTGTCGTTGTTACTGGACAAGAAAAATAAGATTTTTAGACGCGTTTGGTTTTATGAGTTCGACTATTTGAGGTAGGTGTGATTTCTTAAACTCAATTTACTATTCAAGAATTGTTACATGTCGATATTAATGCGAAAAATATATTTTTATGATTTTCGTAAGTTCCATGGATTAAATTTAATTATTTTTAGGATGACTCTAATTGAATTATTGATTGGTTGTGGTGGCTAGAAATTATGATTTTTTATTTTTTATGTTGAAGATAGTTTAAATTGTGATTTACTGGAATTGGTTTGATTTTGAATTGGTTTGATTTTATAAATGATTTGCTATTGGAGTTGGTCAGTTTTGAAAAAAAATTTAATATTAGAATTGGTTTTGTTGATTTATCGAAAATGATTTTAAGAACTAGAAATGATTTGAGATATCAAAATAATTTGAGTTTTAGTATTTTTAGGATGACTCTAATTGAATTATTGATTGGTTGTGATGGCTAGAAATTATGATTTTTTATTTTTTATGTTGAAGATAGTTTAAATTGTGATTTACTGGAATCGGTTTGATTTTGAATTGGTTTGATTTTATAAATGATTTGCTATTGGAGTTGGTTAGTTTTGAAAAAAGATTTAATATTAGAATTGGTTTTGTTGATTTATCGAAAATGATTTTAAGAACTAGAAATGATTTGAGATATCAAAATAATTTGAGTTTTAGAAATGGTTTGATTTTGAAATGATTTAATACTGAAAATGATTGAGAAGGGTTTCAGGGATGTTGAGATAGGATCCTTGAAGGATGGCAAACTTCGAATTTTAGAGAAGATGTTGTCTAAATTTTTATAAAAATTGGAGGCTTCATTTGAAATGATTATTTAAAAAGATTTGGATTTAAGAGTTATATGGTTTGAGTTATTAAGAAAATGATTACGTTTTAAGTTTGATTTATTTAGAAAAGAATAAATTATGTTTTGGGTTGGGATTGTTGATGGAGCTAGTTTTGGTGTTGGAAGAGATATGTGAAGTAAGTAAGTGACGTGATGAGTACTAAGATTATGATTGTGAATTGTGACAGTATGTTCTATTCCGTTCTTGTTGCATCACTTTCTCTCTGTTTGTAAAGTGTGTCGAGCACTATATCCCATGAGTGTGTTGGACACTATATCCCAAGAGCGTGGCAGGCGCTATATCCCAAGAGTGTAGAAGTACTTTACTCTGGAAAGTGTGTCGAGCACTATATCCCAAGAGTGTATCAGGCACTATATCCTAAGAACGTGACGAGCGCTATATCCTAAGAGTGTGGGAGTACTTTATCCTGGATAATGCAGTGGACACTATATTCCGTGAGTGTGGGGGACACTATATCCCAAGAGTGTGGAGCATGTCAGAGAGACGATATCCAGGTTAGCTACCGGGTGTGTTGGATTCTGGCAAAGTAACCGACATATGAGCTCACGGCTAGCAGGATAGGCATGCATCATGTTGCATTTGTTTACTTTGTTTGGGTGTGCTTAAGTGTTTTGGTTTACCTAACTAATGAATTCTATTTAACTGGTAACTGTGATACTTGATGTAACTGTTCTTTAAATGTGTTTGCCTTGTATTTATTTGTGCTTATGATTGATTTCTATTTTGAAGTATCGGTGATGGATTGATGATAGCGGTGATTTGTTTTGAGTTGGACCGGAAGCCGGGTTGATTTGATTTGGGCCAAACACCGGGATTGGTTGGATAGGTGGTAAGCTTGTTTATAATGGTTTCTTAGTAACTGGTGAAATGTATGGTATGTTGTTTTGTGTGAAATTTTATAAGAAAAATATAAGTTTTAGATTTGGATAATGAACTGACGATCACTGCGACTGAAAATAGTTTTATTTAAAAAATATTATCTTATATCAATTCTTAAAAATCCTCTACTGAGAACCAGCGATGACGATGTTCTCACCCAGGAAGTTTTTGCTAAGTCTTTGGTTGTACTATTTTTGATTGTGTATAAGTCAGTTTTTCCCTCGCCCTTGTCATTAAAACTGTGTAAGAGGGATATGAGTTATATGATTGGTATGTATATAATATGTATAAGTTACTTCTATAAGAAGTTGTGTACATATGTATTTGCATGTTGGTAAAAATTTAAAAGTATTTCCGGTTTTTCCAACAAAAACAGCGATACGTTTTCGAGTCAAAGGTTTATTCCATATTATTAAATATATGAAAGTCGTTGTAATAATCTTGCTATCAGAGTGGCGTAGGCGGAAGCATGACATTCTGATAGTAAGGGTGTTACATTACCAGGTACAACACTTGGTTACGATCGATGGCCATCTGGACCTTCGTTCGACACATGAGTACCTTACCTGGTGGCAGCAAGTCTGTAGAGTCAGATTTTTCTCAGTGGAGGAGGTCCTTATCAATCTCAGAGTAGTAGCCCTACTAAACAATATCCTCCCTGCGGCTCTTGGTCAGAGAGATGAGTTACAGTTACCATGGGATGCCCTAGATCAGAGGCGATGGGCGAAGAGGCACAACCTCGAGATGATGTCCGGAGACTGGCACGGAGGGCACGCGATCAGCGCATCAGGCGGGACAGCAGAGATCCTCAGGACGGTGATAGAGACTAGCACTTGTCAGATGAGGAGGCTGAGTATGCACGGCAGGAGAGTATATCGGAGGATGACATCCCTGATCCACATGTAGAGCTTCCGTTCGACGCATTCTTTGCCGAGCATGAGGCCGACATGGCCAGGACGCTTATGCCGGGTACCTCCATCCCTAGTCACCACTCGACTGATGACACCGCTTGGGACCAGGCCCAATTCGACATTAGATCTGATGTTGTGATAAACCTTGATGACATGTTCCAGATCGTAGGTGCGATTGAGGATGCGATGGATGAGTTTGCAGGTTGTTATCGACAGCAGAGAGACGATACCAACATACCAAGGTCATCGAGCTGTGTATCAGTCCAGCATGGTTCAGCTCCATTATCATATTACCAGACTTCGCCTCCACCCCACCACCAGTATGGATCCACACCATCATCCTATTATCAGACTCCACCTCCACCACCATAGCCACCTTTGTCAGGATCCGTCTTGCCACAACCTCCTCCGCCGCCTTCTGTGCATGGAGCAGCTCCTCCACCACCACAGCCACCTTTGTCGGATCTGTCTGGCCACCACCTCCTCTGCCACCTCCTGTGCATGTAGCATCTCCTCCACCACCACTCCCAGCAGACTTCACCCACTGCGAGCCACCCAGCTATTTGTCCTCAGCCATACCATCCTCTGAGGGTGTGTCGTCCTCGTGGATGTGGGACTAGACACCATTTGGATCCGGCAGGCGGACCGCGTTAGTGTACATTATAACTATGTAGTTTGATAATCAATTATGCTTTTTTTAGTTGATTATTCATATACGACTCTAGATATTATGATCGCCAGTCATGCCTTTTTAGTTCATTATTCATGTATGACTCTAGATATTATGATTGTCAGTTATGGTTTCTAAGTTAGTTATTCATGTATGTGGTGCACAAAATCACAATCACACTTTTGTAATTCCACACAACTAACCAGCAAGTGCACTGGGTCGTCCAAGTAATACCTTACGTGAGTAAGAGTCGGTGCCACGGAGATTGTCGGCTTGAAGCAAGCTATGGTTATTTTGTAACTCTTAGTCAGGAAATTAGTAAAAAAAATGATTGGGTTTATGAAGAATAAATAACATAAAATAAATAATACTTGTTATGCAGTAATGGAGAACAGGTTGAGATTTTGGAGATGCTCTGTCTTCTGAATCTCTGCTTTCCTACTGTCTTCTTCTTCACGCACGCAAGGCTCCTTCCATGGCAAGCTGTATGTTGGTGGATCACCGTTGTCAATGGCTACCATCCGCCTCTCAGTGAAAATGGTCCAAATGCGCTGTCACCGCACGGCTAATCATCTGTCGGTTCTCACTTATGTTAGAATAGGATCCATTGATCCTTTTGCGTCTGTCACTACGCCCAACACTCGCGAGTTTGAAGCTCGTCACAGTCATCCCATCCCAGATTCTACTCGGAAAACCACAGACAAGGTTTAGACTTTCCGGATCTCAAGAATGCTGCCAATTGATTTTAGCTTATACCACGAAGACTCTGGTCTCACAAATTTGAATGCTCTGTTGTCAGGAGATACAATCAAACGCGTGAACCAGGAATCAAAGATATACACACTCAATCTAAGGTAGAACGGAAGTGGTTGTCAGGCACGCGTTCATAGGTTGAGAATGGTGATGAGTATCACGGATCATCACATTCATCATGTTGAAGTGCGAGTGGATATCGTAGAATAGAAATAAGAGTGATTGAATGAAAAACAGTAGTAATAACATTAATCCATCGAGACACAGCAGAGCTCTTCACCCCCAACCATGGAGTTTAGAGACTCATGCCGTAGAAGATACAAAATTCAGATGTAAAAATATCATGAGGTACATAGTAAGTCTCTAAAAGTAGTTTTTATACTAAACTAGTGACCTAGGTTTACAGAAAATAAGTAAACTAAGATAGAAAGTGCAGAAATCCACTTTCGAGGCCTACTTGGTATGTGTTTGGGCTGAGCATTGAAGCTTTCACGTGCATAGGCTGCTCCTGATGTTTAACTCCAGCTTTTGTGCCAGTGTGGGCGTTTAACTCCAACTTTTATGTCAGTTCTGGCGTTTAACGCAAGAATAAGGTAGAAACTTGGCGTTAAACGCCAGTTTGCGTGATCTCAGCTTGGGCAAAGTATGGACTATTATATATTGCTGGAAAGTCCAGGATGTCTACTTTCCAACGCAATTAAGAGCACACCAATTGGGCTTCTGTAGCTCCAGAAAATCCATTTCGAGGGCAGGGAGGTCAGAATCCAACAGCATCTGCAGTCCTTTTTCAGCCTCTAAATCAGATTTTTGCTCAGGTCCTTCAATTTCAGCCAGAAAATACCTGAAATTACAGAAAAATATGCAAACTCATAGTAAAGTCCAAAAATTTAAATTTTACATAAATACTAATAAAAATTTAATAAAAAGCGAATAAAATATACTAAAACTACCTAAAAACAATGCCAAAAAGCATATAAATTATCCGCTCATCTCAACACCAAACTTAAATTGTTGCTTGTCCCCAAGCAACTGAAAACAAAATAGGATAAAAAGAAGAGAATATACTATAAATCCCACAATATCAATGAAGCTTAGTTCTAATCAGATGAGCGGGGCTTGTAGCTTTTTGCTTCTGAACAGTTTTGGCATCTCACTTTTTCCTTTGAAGTTCAGAATGATTGGCATATATAGAAACTCAGAATTAAAATAGTGTTATTGATTCTCTTAGTTTAGTATGTTGATTCTTGAACACAGCTACTTTATGAGTCTTGGCCGTGGCCCTAAGCACTTTGTTTTCCAGTATTACCACCGGATACATAAATGCCATAGACACATAACTGGGTGAACCTTTTCAGATTGTGACTTAGCTTTGCTGAAGTCCCCAGTTAGAGGTGTCCAGAGTTCTTAAGCACACTCTTTTTGCTTTGGATCACGACTTTAACCACTCAGTCTCAAGCTTTTCACTTGTACTTTCATGCCACAAGCACATGGTTAGGGACAGCTTGATTTAGCCGCTTAGGCCTGGATTTTATTTCCTTGGACCCTCCTATCCATTAATGCTCAAAGCCTTGGATCCTTTTTACCCCTGCCTTTTGGTGTTAAGGGCTATTGGCTTTTTCTGCTTGCTTTTTCTTTTTTTTTTTTGCAAGCTTTGTTATTCACTGCTTTTTCTTGCTTCATGAATCAATTTTATGATTTTTTAGATTATCAATAACATTTCTCTTTTTCATCATTCTTTCAAGAGCCAACAAATTTAACATTCATAAACTCCACTATAAAAAATATGCACTATTCAAGCATTCATTCAGAAAACAAAAAGTATTGCCACCATATCAATATAATTAAACTAAGTTCAAGATAAAAATTGAAATTCATGTACTTCTTGTTCTTTTGTAATTAGGAACATTTTTAATTTAAGAAAGGTGAAGGATTTATGGGACATTCATAACTTTAAGGTATAGATACTAGACACTAATGATCATGTAGTAAAGACACAAAACATAGTCAAACATAAAGCTCAAAACCGAAAACAGAAAAACAAATAGACAAGGAGATTAAGGAATGGGTCCACCTTAGTGAGGGTGGCGTCTTCTTCCTCTTGAAGAACCAATGGTGCTCTTGAGCTTCTCTATGTCTCTTCCTTGCCTTTGTTGCTCCTCCCTCATGGCTCTTTGATCTGCAGTCAAATGCTCTACCACTGAACTATGGACCCTTGAGATGAACCTCTCCATTTCTCATGACTCGAAGGTGGAAGCAACTGCCTTCCTTTTCCTCTTTCTAGAGATTTCTCTGGCCTTAGGTGCCATAAATGGTTATGGAAAAATAAAAAGTAACGCTTTTTTCCACACCAAACTTAAAAGGTTTGCTCGTTCTCGAGCAAAAGAAGAAAGAAGAGAGTAGAAGGAGAAGTGGAGGAGATGGAGTTGTGTGAATGGGTGGGTTTGGGAGGGGAATAGTTTGAATTTGAATGGTAAGGTAGGTGGGGATCCTGTGGGTCCACAGATCTTGAGGGGTCAAGGATTTCTCATCCCTGCTCCATTTAGGTGTGCAAAATGCCCTTAGAGTGCAATTCTGGCGTTAAACGCCAGGTTGCAGCCTATTTCTGGTGTTTAACGCCAACTTTTCTTCCCTTTCTGGCGTTTAACGCCAACTTGGTGCTCTGTTCTGGCGTTAAACGCCAGCTTGTTGCTTCTTTCTGGCGTTAAACGCCAGAATTGTGCCAGACTGGGCGTTTAATGCCCATTCTACTACTCTTACTGGCGTTTAAACGTCAGTAAGTCTGTCCTCCAGGGTGTGCTATTTTTGATGCTGTTTTTGATTCTGCTTTAATTCTGCAGCTATTTTTGTGACTCCACATGATCATCAACCTAAAGAAAACATAAAATAACAATGGAAAATAAAATGAAAAAGTAATTAACATAGATAAATAAGATTGGGTTGCCTCCCAATAAGCGCTTCTTTACTGTCAATAGCTTGATATTACTGAGCCTTATAGTTTGCAATGTCTACAAAGCACGGAGCTTCCTGAATAGTAAACAATTGCTCATCTGGAAAGGTTTCAGAGATCTCAGTAGGAGGGATGGACGCTCCTGCTACTGGTTCTATCCGGGACAGGTGATCAGCTACTTGATTCTCTGTCCCTTTTCTGTCTCTTATTTCTATATCAAACTCTTACAGAAGCAACACCCATATTATCAGTCTGGGTTTTGAATCCTGCTTTGTGAGGAGATATTTTAGAGCAGCATGGTCAGTGTACACAATCACTTTTGATCCTACTAAGTAAGATCTAAACTTGTCAATGGCATAAACCACTGCAAGCAATTCCTTTTCTGTGGTTGTGTAATTTTTCTGCGCATCATTTAAAACACGGCTAGCATAGTAAATGACGTGCAGAAGCTTGTCATGCCTCTGTCCCAATACTGCACCAATAGCATGGTCACTGGCATCACACATTAATTCGAATGGTAATGTCCAGTCTGGTACAGAAATAACAGGTGCTGTGACCAACTTAGCCTTCAGAGTCTCAAAGGCCTGCAAACACCCTGTGTCAAAGACAAATGGTGTGTTAGCAGCTAGCAGATTACTCAGAGGTTTTGCGATTTTTGAAAAATCTTTTATAAACCTCCTGTAGAATCCTGCATGCCCCAGAAAGCTTCTGATTGCTTTAACATTGGTGGGTGGTGGTAATTTTTCAATCACCTCTACCTTAGCTTGATCCACCTTTATTCCCTTGTTCGAAATTTTGTGTCCAAGGACAATTCTTTCAGTCACCATAAAGTGACATTTTTCCCAATTTAAAACCAGGTTAGTCTCTTGGCATCTCTTCAGAACAAGTGCTAGATGGTTAAGACAGGAGCTAAATGAGTCTCCAAATACTGAGAAGTCATCCATGAAGACTTTCAGAAATTTCTCTACCATATCAGAGAAGATAGAGAGCATGCACCTCTGAAAGGTTGCAGGTGCATTGCACAGACCAAAAGGCATTCTTCTGTATGCAAATACTCCAGATGGACATGTCAATGCTGTTTTCTCTTGGTCCTGAGGATCTACTGCAATTTGGTTGTAACCTGAATAGCCATCCAAAAAGCAGTAGTATTCATGACCTGCTAGTATCTCTAGCATCTGGTCTATGAATGGTAAAGGAAAATGATCCTTTCTGGTGGCTGTATTGAGCCTTCTGTAGTCAATACACATACGTACCCTGTAACTGTTCTTGTGGGAACCAGTTCATTCTTTTCATTATGAATCACTGTCATGCCTCCTTTCTTTGGGACGACTTGGACAGGGCTCACCCAGGGGCTATCAGAAATAGGATAAATAATCCCTGCCTCTAGTAACTTAGTGACCTCCTTCTGCACCACCTCCTTCATGGCTGGATTCAGCCGCCTCTGTGGTTGAACCACTGGCTTAGCATCATCCTCCAATAGGATCTTGTGCATGCATCTAGCTGGGCTTATTCCCTTAAGGTCACTTATGGACCACCCAAGAGCTGTCTTGTGTGTTTTCAGCACCTGAATTAGTGCTTCCTCTTTGTGTGGCTCTAATGCAGAGCTTATGATTACCGGGAAAGTGTTATCTTCTCCCAGAAATTCATATTTCAGGGATGGTGGTAGAGGTTTGAGCTCGGGTTTAGGAGGATTCTCCTCTTCCTGAGGAGTTTTCAGAGGTTCTTTTGTTTTCTCTGGTTCCTCCAGATCAGGCTGAACATCTTTAAAAATATCCTCTAGCTCTGATTCGAGACTCTCAGTCATATTAACCTCTTCCACCAGAGAGTCAATAATATCAACACTCATGCAGTCGTTTGGTGTGTTTGGATGCTGCATAGCTTTGACAACATTCAACTTAAACTCATCCTCATTGACTCTCAGGGTTAATTCCCCTTTTTGGACGTCAATGAGGGTTCATCCAGTTGCTAGGAAAAGGTCTTCCTAGAATGAGAGTTGCACTCTTGTGCTCCTCCATTTCCAGCACTACAAAGTCAGTGGAAAATTCAAATGGCCCAACCTTTATAATCATGTCATCAATTATGCCTGATGGGTATTTAATGGAGCCATTAGCAAGTTGAAGACAGATCCGGGTTGGTTTGACCTATTCAGTTAAGCCAAGCTTTCTGATAGTGGATACAGGGATTAGGTTGATACTTGCCCCAAGATCACATAGAGCTGTCTTGGTACAAGTACCCTCTAATGTGCATGGTATCATAAAGCTCCCAGGATCCTTAAGCTTTTCTGGTAAATCTAAATCATGAGAAGTAACTAAATTGGCGAGCTTTTGTTTTAATGGATGCATTCCTTCACTTCATAACCTCTGGTCTATGTCTTCTGGACTTGGATTTGGGCCAAAAAGGGCTTCAGAAATCGCTGGAAGCGTTTTCTGCAATTTTTGGTGCGTGGCCTCTGTCACGCGTCCGCGTGGGTCACGCGGTCGCGTCATTCGGAGCTTTTCTTGTCACGCGGTCACGTCAGTCATGCGGCCGCGTCATATGTGTTTTGCTTAAGGCGCGTGATCGCGTCAGTCACGCGGCCGCGTCGCTGTTGATTCGCGCTTGGCATGCGTCCGCGTCGCCCATGCGATCACGTGGATGCCAGTTTCTCCAAAAACTCCGTTTTGTGCTTTCCTTCCATTTTTTGTATGTTTTCTTTCCATCCTTTGAGTCATTCCTACCTTAGAAGATCTGAAACTACTCAACACACTAATTACGGCATCGAATGATAATAAGGGTAATTAAAATAATTAATTTTAAGCATAGGAAACATGTTTTTCACATACATCACATAATAAAGAAGGAGAAGTAAAATCATGCAATTAATATGAATAAGTGGGTGAAGGATTGAATAAATCACTCATTTAAGCATAAAATATATCATAAAATATGGGTTTATCAACCTCCCCACGCTTAAACAATAGCATGTCCTCATGCTAAATCCAAGGTAAAAAGTAAGGTTAAAGTGGTGGAATGTCATGCAATGCAATCTAATCTGAATGCAACTACCTAGATGAATGATGCATCATGCAATTCTAATTTTTTTTATTCACTTGAATATAAAGCTTGCATGTAGTTAAATTAATTCACATTCTCAAGGAGTCATGTATATATATATATATATATATATATATATATATATATATATATATATATATATATATATATATAGCCAAGCCTTAGATAGTGATAAAGTGCCTTTACAATTGAGATGGGAGAGAAAAACATTTTTAAAAAAAATGTTAAAAAGCTTGCAAGACAGTTAATAATTTAAGCAGAGATATATGTTAATGAGCTATTGAACCTCACTGGATTTTGTGTTTACTCTCTAATCACTCAGTGTTTATTGGGTTAATCACTCTATTCTTCTTTTTATTCTTTCTTTCTATAACTTTGTTCTTCATCTAACCAATCAACAATCATAGAATATAGTCATACCCAAAATCATGAGGTCTTAAGTAAGGTTGTAATGGGGCCAAGGTAAAGGTAAGGGTATATGTATAAGACTAAGTGAGCTAATAAGTGAATCCTTAATTAGACTAAGATCTCACCTAACATACATACTTTCTAAATCAAAGCTTCTTTACCTATTTTCCATATTTTCTCACTTTTGATGTTACATGCTCATATCTCAATATTTATTTTTATTCCATGTGCATTGCTTTATTTCATAATTGGGGAATTCTTTTTGTGTCCCCTTTATTCATAACACTTTTTTTAATGCACATGGCAATTCAATTATTTTGATTTTACATGAGCATGCTTCCCAAAACTTTTTATTTGAGTTATTTTATTCTTTTCAAATTTTCTACCTTTTGTTTTTATCATCCATGTTCCCAATAGGTTTTCCCACATTTAAACCATACATACTTCCTATCTTAAGCTAACCTAGGATTCAACTTGGGATTTTTATTTTGTCTTTCTGCTTAAGGCTAGTAATGTGGCTGATAGAATAAAAGGGGATTTACAGGCTCAAGGGGCTAACAAGGGTGATGTAAAGGGTAGGCTATTTTGGGATAAGTGAGCTAAAATCAAATAATGGCCTCAATCACTCTCTTGGTATGTATTTCTATTCTATAATCGGACATATAGATTAAAACAAAGTAAAGAACACCAGAATAAACAAGAAGGGCGGAACACACAGGAAAAAATTATGGTTTGAATGTAACCATACAATTAAGCTCTAAACTCACAGGCTGTGTGTTCTCTAGCTCAAAAATCATTTATCAGTTATGTATGTCATGCAGGTTTAGTTAAAAATTCTCATTATTCTCAATGTAAAACTTATATTGAATGGCTTTAAAGTTCTAGTGTTTCTCCTTGATGAAATGTTGTTAATTAACTAACATGTAATGCTATATATACAAGGTGTGGGTTGTTTTGATTCTGTTAAAGTCTCTACTTTACTTCCTTTTTCTTTTCAATCTATTTCGAGTTATCTTATGCTAAAAAAGGGTAAACTATACTAATCAATCCACAATTTCTATAACTAGTAAGTTAGAATTGTAACTAAACTAAGTGGCTAAAATATGAACTAAAAAAGCAAAATGCAGAAATAGAGTATAAATACATAAAAAGTAGCAATGTATAAGTACTGAAAAATAAAGAGAAAAAAACAAGAAAATAGTCAAAATAAAGGAAAAAGGGTCTATAGTGGTTCACCAAAATGATACGCCAGAGATGGCGACCACCTCCCCACACTTAAAATGAAGCATCGTCCCTGATGCTCACTCAAGCAGGGTGTGAAGGGGTGTCATCACCGGAAGGATGTGTGGCCGGAGTCTCTGTGGTGGCGGTCTGAGCATCTGGCTGCTGTAGAGGAGGTGCTGACTGGATAGGGATCTTGGAGTCTGCAGCCTGGATCTGATGTGGGATCTCCTGCTGGTGTGCTACCTGCTGGGTGCCTGCCTGCGCTGCCTCCTGCTGTGGATGAGGCGCAGCCAGTCCTGCGGGGTGAAGTTTTTCTCCCGCCAGGAGGCATCATGCATGAGATCTATGATAGACATAGATTATTCTCCTCTTTTACGTTTGCCAGTGGTAGCCTTTCCTTTTCCCTTTCTCTGGGAATTTGACATCCTGAAAAACAGAAAACCAGGATATAATAAAAATAGGAAAACAAATAGGCAAATAGTAAAAAAAAACACAAAGTGGCAAAGGAGAATTAGAATGAGGTAAATGAGTTAAGTAAATGTGCATTAAGAATTGTATAGGAGTTAAAAGTTCGAAAGGAAAAATTCACAATCCAAAATGTAATAGAAGGCATGTTAAGTAGGAAAAATTATCAGTATGCCATGGTTAGAGGGTTAAAAGAAAGTGAAAAACCAGAAAAAAGATTTTAAAAGGTTAGTTTGGTTAGAATTAAAAAAAGATTTCAGAAAATTAGAATTAGTGAGTTAATGAAAAATGGGTTAAGGTAAGTGGCATAAGGATAAGTTTCTAAGTAACAAGCATTCATAATTAGAAGTGATAGGTAACTCATAACCAAACAAGGAAAACAGGTTGATGATGATTCAAATAGATATAGAAATAGCAAAAATTGGAATCAAACATCAAAAATGAAATATATGAACCAGGAAATCAAAGAGAATAAGAATGTGTGCCTGGCATTCATGAATGGGTTTGGGTAAAGCAGAGGAAAGCAGATTTCAAAATGCCAAAATCAAAACATGAATGAAAACATTTTACAGAAATTTGGGCAGCATTCCGGCTAAAATTGGATTGTCCCGGAAAATAAACAGCAGTCAAATAGTTCATATGAATTAAAATTAAAGCTTGCAATTACATATAAAGAATATAAACATGAAAATTCAGTGTAAAGAGCAGCATGAAACAAGAAATCACAGCATATGAACATTACAAGCATCACAGTAACAGCAGAATTGCAAATTTGATAAAACAGAAACATGAACAGTGCAAGTAAACAGGCCTAAATTCACTAACCACATCCTAGGCTACCTAACATCCTAAGATCCACTACAGCATGTATATCGAACTAGCCTAAATATGAACATAAACAGAAAAATATGAACTAACTACGAATGGATAGAAGGGTGATGTTTTGCGGAACCTGGAAGGCTAATGGAGGAGATTGGGGTAGAGAGGTGTCTGGGGGGTGGTGGCAGTCGCGGCTGGCGCGGTGGAGGTGGTTGGCGCGGCGGTGATGGCGGCTGTTCGGAGGCAGGGGAGTTTAGGAAGGGGAATGGGGGTAGGGGGTAAGAGGGGAAGGGAGGGGGTAGATGTGTGTGTAGTGGATGGAGGGCGCGGCTGGGACGGGCGGCGGCGATGGGTGGTGGTTGCGAAGGGGGCAATGGCGGAGAGGGGGGGAAGAAGAAGAAAGAAGAAGAAAGAAGGGGGAGGAGGAAGGAGGGTAGGTGGCGGCGGCGTCTGGGAGGTCGGCGGTGATGGTGGCTGGATGGTGGTGGTTGGATTGGAGGGGAAGAGAGGGAGGAGAGGGTTTCAGGGGGGGCGCGACTGATAGGGTTTGCGTGGTTGGGGGGGTTATAAATTTGAATCCATGCGGCCGCGTGGGGCACGCGGTCGCGTGGCTGGAGCGAAATGGGGGGTGACGCGATCGCGTGGGTGACGCGATCGCATGGAGGGCAAAAAATATTGAATGACGCGATCGCCTGGCGCATGCGATCGCGTCGCTGGGATTTGTGCTAAACGCACAAATCCAGCGTCATTTCAGTGCAACTCTCTGTCTCCTTTGGGGTGTTCGTGCAATTCATGCGACGCGGTCGCGTCGCTCACGCGGCCGCATGGGATTGGCATTGTGCAAGTGACGCGATCGCGTGGGTGACGCGATCACGTGGGTCATTTGTGCGAAACGCACAATGGCCGCACGATTCCAGCCTAACTTTCTGGACGTTGGATCTTTACGCCGATCTCCAGGTCATGCGGCGGCATGGATGACGCGGTCGCGTGGGAAGTGTATTTTTGCCATTTGACGCGATCGCATGAGTGATGCAGTCGCGTCGCGCACCCTTTTTTTTATGCAGTATGCAGAATGCAATAATTAATATGAATGCGATGCAAAATTCTAGGTTCAATATTATAAAATAAAATAAAACTTGAAAACAAACAAAACGAAATAACAATTGAAAAATAAACGATCATACCATGGTGGGTTGTCTCCCACCTAGCACTTTTAGTTAAAGTCCTTAAGTTGGACATTGGAGGGGCTTCCTGTTATGGCGGCTTATGTTTAAATTCATCCAAAAATCTCCACCAATGCTTGGAATGCCAATAGCCTCTGGGGTCCCAAACTAGGCATGTAAAGCTCCTGAGCAGCTTCAAACAAATTTTTAGGCTCCCGGAATGACGAATGTCGGAATAGATTCCAGGATCCCAAACTTTGCTTTTAAATCCGCCTCCATCTTGATCTATATTTTTCCATCCGGGCGGTTTAGAAAGTAGATTCTCACCATGGTGACCAAACGTTTTTCGAGATCCATTCAATTGAATATGATACCAATCTGTGCACTTCAAGTTGAAGCGTGGAACCTTATTGAACCTTGCGCACCAGCTCTGAGCACGAGCCATTTTCCTCTTACTCTTAAAGCCGCAGAGAGCTCTAAGCTGGCCATCTGTTTCAAGCAAACCGTATTCAAGTGAAAAAGTAAAGTTAAAGGTCAAGGATTGTACCCACTTGAAGCTTGTATTGGGTGGTAATGGCCTTGGGGTAGGTGTTTCCGGTGGTTCTGTAAGTTCTACTCTCTTGTGCTCTTCTGTGAATTCCTCCACTTCTTTGCAAGGTTCTTCAAATGCATCTGTGTCCTGGTCAAAGTCTTCTGTGTCTTCCTCATCACTCGAGTCATAGATTGGAGGTTGAGAGAAATCTACCTCTGCATCATCTTCATATTCATTTGGGGAAGATTCTTCGATCTCAGAGTATTCACTTGCGGATGCAACTTCATTACTAAGAGAACTTGACTTGTGACTATCATTATCAGGGGAATTTGTGTCCTGGGTTATTCCGTCTAGTTCTTCATAAATGACTTGCCTTGGGGATTGTGCACTGTTCTCCTTAGCATCAACTGTAACGTCCTTGACGGAGTTCTCCTCAGCTCTGAATTCCCATGGAGGTTCAGCGTCTCCTAGATCCTCAACCAACTCTTCTTCTTGCGTAATGACAGCTTCTTCTACTTGTTCTAGTATGAATTCATTCTCTGTCTTGTCCACTGGAGTTTCTAGTATTTTTTTCATGCTACGCTCTTCGTTAGATTGTCCACATCGGGCTGTGGTTGGTCCTTGAATGTTCGAACGTCTAGAAGCTAATTGAATTACTGCTTGCTCTAGTTGTCGAATGGTTGTTTGAAGTTTATTTACTGTTTCCTTGAGGCGAACCTCTGATTCTCGGGGTGATGGATTTGGACATGATACATAGGAAAGTGGTGGTGTTTGGGAGTGATTGGATTAGAACTGGGGTAAATAGGGATCATGTGGTGGCGAATGGTGAAGAGAATCTTGTGAGTGTGGTAGTTCGAGGTTATGTTGAGAGGATGGTCTATAGGCACGGGGTGGGGCTTGTTGGTAGTTACAGGGTTGTCCACCATATCTATCAGCTGGGTATGCATTGTAGAATGGTCGTTGTCTATGATATCTTGGAGGGTGTTGTTGCCTAAAGGGTTGATTAGATCCTCTTGGCTCCATCCATCCTTGATTGGTCTGACCTTGATGCATATTCCTACTGTGGCTTCTTTTCCTTCAACAAAGTTAGAACCAAACTCAAAGCGAGAGGGGTGAGAGTTCATAGTAGCAAATAAAATTAAAAAGGAAAAAAACAGAAATAAATAAACAAGTAAAATAAAAATATGTACAATAACCAATAATAAGGCACACGTTAGTAGTTCCCCGGCAACGGTGCCATTTTGACGAGAGGAACTTTTGCGTGGTCTAGAAAATTGCGGATAAATCCTCGTTGCAAGTATAGTTTCTAAACCTTCAAAAATCCCTTCGTACAAACGTTTTGGTTGTCACAAGTAACAAACCCCTAAATAAATTGTTAACCGAAGTATTCAAACCTCGGGTCGTCTTCTCAAGGAACTGCAGGGAAGTATGTTCTTATTATTGGTTATGGAGATTGTAAATTCGGGGTTTCAAGAATGAGGAACAAATATGACAAATAATTTAAATAGCAATTAAAATAAATAAATACTGTAAAACAAACTTTTGGCAAGGGATGAGAAATTGGAAGTCCAAATTAGTTACCCTTCTCAATAATAAAGAAGATTGAATTTTAATTCCACTTAGTTAACCTTTGCTAAAGCAAAGGAGAGTCAAGGGATTAATTAGTTTGACCTTCGAATCCTATTTATTTCCTAAGAAAAGATTGGGATTATTGAAAGTCAATTCAATTAGCAAAGATAACAGTTATCAATTACGTTGAGCTAAGATAACTCCTGAGTTACTGATTTCTTAACCAAGACCAAAAGGGAAAAAGTAAATTTGCTGGAATAAAAATGTCTTCAGATTGAAAGCAATGGTGACATAAATAAAAGAAAGCAATAATAAACTGAAATACCTCAAATAACATTAATTCAAATAATCTGGAACATAGAAGAATTCATAAATTAAATGGCAAAAGTAAATAATCAACTAAAGTAATGGAATGAATAAAAGTGAAAGGGAAGCTTAAAGTAAAGGAACATTAAACCTGGGATCGAGAGTCACTCCTAAAACTAAGAGAAATCCTAAATCCTAAGAGAGAGAGGAGAGAACCTCTCTCCAAACTAAATCTAAATCATGAGAAGTAACTAAATTGGCGAGCTTTTGTTTTAATGGATGCATTCCCTCACTTCACAACCTCTGGTCTATGCCTTCTGGACTTGGATTTGGGCCAAAAAGGGCTTCAGAAATTGCTAGGAGGGTTTTCTGCAATTTATGGTGCGTGGCCTCTGTCACGCGTCCGCGTGGGTTACGCGGTCGCGTCATTCGGAGCTTTTCTTGTCACGCGGTCGCGTCAGTCATGCGGCCGCGTCATATGTGTTTTGCTTAAGGCGCGCGGTCGCGTCAGTCATGCGGCCGCGTCGCTGTTGATTCGCGCTTGGCATGCGTCCGCGTCGCCCACGCGATCGCGTGGATGCCAGTTTCTCCAAAAACTCCGTTTTGTGCTTTCCTTCCATTTTTTGTATGTTTCCTTTCCATCCTTTGAGTCATTCCTGCCTTAGAAGATCTGAAACTACTCAACACACTAATCACGGCATCGAATGATAATAAGGGTAATTAAAATAATTAATTTTAAGCATAGGAAACATATTTTTCACATACATCACATAATAAGGAAGGAGAAGTAAAATCATGCAATTAATATGAATAAGTGGGTGAAGGATTGAATAAATCACTCAATTTAAGTACAAAATATATCATAAAATATGGGTTTATCAGTGTGCTTGGGCTGAGCATTGAGTTTTACACGTGTAAAGGCTTCTCTTGGAGTTGAACGCCAGTTTGTAACCTGTTTCTGGCGTTTAACTCCACTTTGCAACCTGTTTCTGGCGTTTGACTCCAGAATGCAGCATGGAACTGGCGTTCAATGCCAGTTTGTGTCATCTAAACTCGGGCAAAGTATGGACTATTATCTATTGCTGGAAAGCTCTAGATGTCTACTTTCCAACGCAATTGAGAGCGCGCCATTTGGAGTTCTGTAGCTCCAGAAAATCCACTTTGAGCGTAGGGAGGTCAGAATCCAACAGCATCTGCAGTCCTTCTTCAACCTCTGAATCTGATTTTTGCTCAAGTCCTTCAATTTCAGTCAGAAAATAAATGAAATCACAGAAAAACACACAAACTCATAGTAAAGTCCAGAAAGGTGATTTTTATTTAAAAACTAATAAAAATATACTAAAAACTAACTAAATCATACTGAAAACTACGTAAAAACAATGCCAAAAAGCGTATAAATTATCCGCTCATCAAGGATTTAGCTCAAAACTGCTTGCTTTGATGGGAGGTATACAGATACTACTCCCGTATGCAGTGGTAATGGGGTTAGCATATGACTCCAGAGTCATTCTAGACTGTTCATTTCCACTTATGTCCATGATGGAGAAAAGGGAATTGATATGAATTGCAAATAAATTATACTTTTATTTATTTTATTTTATTTAATTAAAAGCAACTAAATAAAATAAAATAAAATAAAATGAATGGAAAATAAAATAGAAGTTTCGAAAACTAGAATAATTGATTAATTAAGAAAATTTGAAAACAAAACTTGGATATGATTTTTGAAAAAGATTTGAATTTTGAAATTCCAAAACTAAGATAAGATAAAATACGAAGTTTTAAAATGATAATCTGAATTTTTAAAGGCAGAATTCGAAAATCAATTAAAATAAAGAGAGAAGATATTTTTGAATTTAATGAAGAAAGAGAAAAACAGTAAAAACGACACCAAATTTAAAATTTTTAGATCAAAACAAAGAAAACAAACAAGGAAGCTTTGAATATCAAGATGAACACCAAGAACACCAAAAGTAACTTTTGAAAATTTTTTAAGAAAACTAAAACACAAAGGACACCAAACTTAAAAAATTTTTATACTTTGAACACTAATAATTCGAAAAAAATAAAAGAAAAATAAACTTATGCAATTGACACCAAACTTAAAATATAAGACTAAACTCAAACGGAAGACTCTAAACCAAAAAGGAAAAATTTTTTTTTCCTAATCTAAGCAACAAAATAAACCGTCAATTGTCCAAACTCGAACAATCCCCGGCAACGGCGCCAAAAACTTGGTGCACGAAATTACAATCACACTTTTGCAATTCCGCACAACTAACTAGCAAGTGCACTGGGTCGTCCAAGTAATACCTTATGTGAGTAAGGGTCGATCCCACGAAGATTGTCGACTTGAAGCAAGCTATGGTTATTTTATAACTCTTAGTCAGAAAATTAGTAATAAAAATGATTGGGTTTATGAAGAGTAAATAACATAAAATAAATAATACTTGTTATGCAGTAATGGAGAACAAGTTGAGGTTTTGGAGATGCTCTGTCTTCTGAATTTCTGCTTTCCTACTGTCTTCTTCTTCATGCACGCAAGGCTCCTTCCATGGCAAGCTATATGTTGGTGGATCACCGTTGTCAATGGCTACCATCCGTCCTCTCAGTGAAAATGGTCCAAATGCATTGTCACCGCACGGCTAATCATCTGTCGGTTCTCACTCATGTTAGAATAGGATCCATTGATCATTTTGCGTCTATCACTACGTCCAACACTCGCAAGTTTGAAGCTCGTCACAGTCATCCCATCCCAGATCCTTCTCGGAATACTACAGACAAGGTTTAGACTTTCCGAATCTCAAGAATGCTGCCAATTGATTCTAGCTTATACCACGAAGATTCTGGTCTCACAGATTTGAATGCTCTGTTGTCAGGAGAGGCAATCAAACGCGTGAACCAGGAATCAAAGAGATACACACTCAATCTAAGGTAGAACAGAAGTGGTTGTCAGGCATGCGTTCATAGGTTGAGAATGGTGATGAGTGTCACGGATCATCACATTCATCATGTTGAAGTGCGAGTGGATATCTTAGAATAGAAACAAGCGTGATTGAATAGAAAACAGTAGTAATTGCATTAATCCATCGAGACACAGCAGAGCTCCTCACCCCCAACCATGGAGTTTAGAGACTCATGCCGTAGAAGATACAAAATTCAGATGTAAAAATGTCATGAGATACATAGCAAGTCTCTAAAAGTAGTTTTTATACTAAACTAGTGACCTAGGTTTACAGAAAATAAGTAAACTAAGATAGAAAGTGCAGAAATCCACTTTCGGGGCCCACTTGGTATGTGTTTGGGCTGAGCATTGAAGCTTTCACGTGCATAGGCTGCTCCTGGTGTTTAACTCTAGCTTTTGTGCCAGTGTGGGCGTTTAACTCCAACTTTTATGTCAGTTCTGGCGTTTAACGCAAGAATAGGATAGAAACTTGGCGTTAAACGCCAGTTTGCGTGATCTCAGCTTGGGCAAAGTATGCCCTATTATATATTGCTGGAAAGTCCAGGATGTCTACTTTCCAATGCAATTGAGAGCGCACCAATTGGGCTTCTGTAGCTCCAGAAAATCCATTTCGAGGGCAGGGAGGTCAGAATCCAACAGCATCTGTAGTCTTTTTTCAGCCTCTAAATCAGATTTTTGCTCAGGTCCTTCAATTTCAGCCAGAAAATACCTGAAATTACAAAAAAACACGCAAACTCATAGTAAAGTCCAAAAATTTAAATTTTACATAAATACTAATAAAAATTTAATAAAAAGCGAATAAATTTACTAAAACTACCTAAAAACAATGCCAAAAAGCGTATAAATTATCCGCTCATCACAACACCAAACTTAAATTGTTGCTTGTCCCCAAGCAACTAAAAACAAAATAGGATAAAAAGAAGAGAATATACTATAAATCCCACAATACCAATGAAGCTTAGTTCTAATCAGATGAGCGGGGCTTGTAGCTTTTTGCTTCTGAACAGTTTTGACATCTCACTTTTTCCTTTGAAGTTCAGAATGATGGCATCTATAGGAACTCAGAATTAAAATAGTGTTATTGATTCTCTTAGTTTAGTATGTTGATTCTTGAACACAGCTACTTTATGAGTCTTGGCCGTGGCCCTAAGCACTTTGTTTTCCAGTATTACCACCGGATACATAAATGCTATAGACACATAACTGGGTGAACCTTTTCAGATTGTGACTTAGCTTTGCTGAAGTCCCCAGTTAGAGGTGTCCAGAGTTCTTAAGCACACTCTTTTTGCTTTGGATCACGACTTTAACCACTCAGTCTCAAGCTTTTCACTTGTACTTTCATGCCACAAGCACATGGTTAGGGACAGCTTGATTTAGCCGCTTAGGCCTGGATTTTATTTCCTTGGGCCCTCCTATCCATTAATGCTCAAAGCCTTGGTTCCTTTTTACCCCTGCCTTTTGGTTTTAAGGGCTATTGGCTTTTTCTGCTTGCTTTTTCTTTTTTCTTCTTTTTTTTTCGCAAGATTTGTTATTCACTACTCTTTCTTGCTTCAAGAATCAATTTTATGATTTTTCAGATTATCAATAACATTTATCTTTTTCATTATTCTTTCAAGAGCCAACAAATTTAACATTCATAAACTCCACTATAAAAAATATGCACTTTTCAAGCATTCATTCAGAAAACAAAAAGTATTGCCACCATATCAATATAATTAAACTAATTTCAAAATAAAAATTGAAATTCATGTACTTCTTGTTCTTTTGTAATTAGGAACATTTTTCATTTAAGAAAGGTGAAGGATTTATGGGACATTCATAACTTTAAGGCATAGACACTAGACACTAATGATCATGTAGTAAAGACACAAAACATAGTCAAACATAAAGCTCAAAACCAAAAACAGAAAAACAAATAGACAAGGAGATTAAGGAACGGGTCCACCTTAGTGAGGGTCGCGTCTTCTTCCTCTTGAAGAACCAAGGGTACTCTTGAGCTCCTCTATGTCTCTTCCTTTCCTTTGTTGCTCCTTCCTCATGGCTCTTTGATCTGCAGTCAAATGCTCTACCACTGAACTATGGACCCTTGAGATGAACCTCTCCATTTCTCATGACTCGAAGGTGGAAGCAACTGCCTTCCTTTTCCTCTTTCTAGAGATTTCTCCGGCCTTAGGTGCCATAAATGGTTATGGAAAAAAAAAAGCAACGCTTTTTTCCACACCAAACTTAAAAGGTTTGCTCGTTCTCGAGCAAAAGAAGAATGAAGGGAGTAGAAGGAGAAGTGGAGGAGATGGAGGTGTGTGAATGGGTGGGTTTGGGAGGGGAATGGTTTGAATTTGAATGGTGAGGTAGGTGGGGATCCTGTGGGTCCACAGATCCTGAGGGGTCAAGGATTTCTCATCCCTGCTCCATTTAGGCATGCAAAATGCCCTTAGAGTGCAATTCTGGCATTAAACGCCAGGTTGCACCCTGTTTCTGGTGTTTAACGCCAACTTTTCTTCCCTTTCTGGCGTTTAACGCCAACTTGGTGCTCTGTTCTGGCGTTAAACGCCAGCTTGTTGCTTCTTTCTGGCGTTAAACGCCAGAATTGTGCCAGACTAGGCATTTAACACCCATTCTACTACTCTTACTGGCATTTAAACGCCAGTAAGTCTGTCCTCCAGGGTGTGCTATTTTTGATTCTGCTTTAATTCTGCAGCTGTTTTTATGACTCCACATGATCATCAACCTAAAGAAAACATAAAATAACAATGGAAAATAAAATGAAAAAGTAATTAACATAGATAAATAAGATTGGGTTGCCTCTAAATAAGCGCTTCTTTACTGTCAATAGCTTGACATTACTGAGCCTTATAGTTTGCAATGTCTGCAAACCACGGAGCTTTCTGAATAGCAAAAAATTGCTCATCCGAAAAGGTTTAGAGATCTCAGTAGGAGGGAGGGACGCTCCTGCTATTGGTTCTATCCGGGACAGGTGATCAGCTACTTGATTCTCTGTCCCTTTTCAGTCTCTTATTTCTATATCAAACTCTTGCAGAAGTAACACCCATCTTATGAGTCTGGGTTTTGAATCCTGCTTTGTCAGGAGATATTTTAGAGCAGCATGGTCAGTGTTACAATCACTTTTGATCCTACTAAGTAAGATCTAAACTTGTCAATGGCATAAATCACTGCAAGCAATTCCTTTTCTGTGGTTGTGTAATTTTTCTGCACATCATTTAAAACACGGCTAGCATAGTAAATGACGTGCAGAAACTTGTCATGCCTCTGTCCCAATACTGCACCAATAGCATGGTCACTGGCATCACATATTAATTCAAATGGTAATGTCCAGTCTGGTGCAGAAATGACAGGTGCTGTGACCAACTTAGCCTTTAGAGTCTCAAAGGCCTGCAAACACCCTGTGTCAAAGACAAATGGTGTGTCAGCAGCTAGTAGATTACTCAGAGGTTTTGCGATTTTTGAAAAATCCAACCTCCTGTAGAATCTTGCATGCCCCAGAAAGCTTCTGATTGCTTTAACATTGGTGGGTGGTGGTAATTTTTCAATCACATCTACCTTAGCTTGATCCACCTTTATTCCCTTGTTTAAAATTTTGTGCCCAAGGACAATTCCTTCAGTCACCATAAAGTGACATTTTTTCCAATTTAAAACCAGGTTAGTCTCTTGGCATCTCTTCAGAACAAGTGCTAGATGGTTAAGACAGGAGCTAAATGAGTCTCCAAATACTGAGAAGTCATCCATGAAGACTTTCAGAAACTTCTCTACCATATCAGAGAAGATAGAGAGCATGCACCTCTGAAAGGTTGCAGGTGCATTGCACAGACCAAAAGGTATTCTTCTGTATGCAAATACTCCAGATGGACATGTGAATGCTATTTTCTCTTGGTCCTGAGGATCTACTGTAATTTGGTTGTAACCTGAATAGCCATCCAAAAAGCAGTAGTATTCATGACCTGCTAGTCTCTCTAGCATCTGGTCTATGAATGGTAAAGGAAAATGATCCTTTCTGGTGGCTGTATTGAGCCTTCTGTAGTTAATACACATACGCCACCCTGTAACTGTTCTTGTGGGAACCAGTTCATTCTTCTGATTATGAATCACTGTCATGCCTCCTTTCTTTGGGACGACTTGGACAGGGCTCACCAGAGGCTATAAGAAATAGGATAAATAATCCCAACCTCTAGTAACTTAGTGATCTCCTTCTGCACCACCTCTTTCATGGCTGGATTCAGCCGCCTCTATGGTTGAACCATTGGCTTTGCATCATCCTCCAATAGGATCTTGTGCATGCATCTAGCTGGGCTTATGCCCTTAAGGTCACTTATGAACCACCCAAGAGCTGTCTTGTGTGTCCTCAGCACCTGAATTAGTTATTCCTCTTTCTGTGGCTCTAATGCAGAGCTTATGATTACCGAAAAAGTGTCATCTTCTCCCAGAAATTCATATTTTAGGGATGGTGGTAGAGGTTTGAGCTCGGGTTTAGGAGGCTTCTCCTCTTCCTGAGGAGTTTTCAGAGGTTCTTTTGTTTTCTATGGTTCCTCCAGATCAGGCTGAACATCTTTAAAAATGTCCTCTAGCTCTGATTCGAGACTCTCAGTCATATTAACCTCTTCCACCAGAGAGTCAATAATATCAACACTCATGCAGTCGTTTGGGGTGTTTGGATGCTGCATAGCTTTGACAACATTCAACTTAAACTCATCCTCATTGACTCTCAGGGTTAATTCCCCTTTTTGGACGTCAATGAGGATTTGTCCAGTTGCTAGGGAAAGGTCTTTCTAGAATGAGAGTTGCACTCTTGTGCTCCTCCATTTCTAGCACTACAAAGTCAGTGGGAAAGGCAAATGGCCCAACCTTGACAATTATGTCGTCAATTATGCCTGATGGGTATTTAATGGAGCCATCAGCAAGTTGAAGATAGATCCGGGTTGGTTTGACCTCTTCAGTTAAGCCAAGCTTTCTGATAGTGGATGCAGGGATTAGGTTGATACTTGCCCCAAGATCACATAGAGCTGTCTTGGTACAAGTACCCTCTAATGTGCATGATATCATAAAGCTCCCAGGATCCTTAAGCTTTTCTGGTAAGCTCTTTAAAATGACTCCACTGCATTCTTCAGTGAGGAAGACTTTTTCAATTTCCCTCCAATCCTTCTTATGACTTAAGATCTCTTTCATGAACTTAGCATAAGAGGGTATTTGCTCAAGTGCCTCTGCAAATGGAATCTTGATTTCAAGAGTCCAGAGATAGTCTACAAAGCGGGAAAATTGTTTATCCTATTCCGCTTGGCGGAGTTTCTGAGGATAAGGCATCTTGGCTTTGTATTCTTCAACCTTAGTTGCTGCAGGTTTATTCCCTACAGAGGTGGTTGGAGAATCCTTCTTAGAGGGGTTACCATCAACACTTGCAGGTGTCTGATCCCTCATTGGCATTTGAACGCCAGGCTTGGGGGCTGGATGGGCGTTTAACGCCAGATTCCCTTCCCTTTCTAGCATTTGAACGCCAGAACTGGACATGGACTAGGTGTTTAACACCAGTTTTTCACCCTTTTCTGGCATTTGAACGCCAGAGTTATTCCTCTCTGGGCTCTTACTATCCTCAGAGGGATTTTAGGTAGCTGGTTGCTCGTCCTCTGTCAGCTGTTCTTTTCTTGGCGTTCTGCTGCTTTGAGTTAAGGTATTCAATATTTTTTCACTTCTTAATTGAATTGCTTGGCACTCTTCTGTTATCTATTTTGATAACTGTTATTTTGTCTGATTCAATTGTGATTCCATATCCTTGTTGGCATTTTTGGTTTCTTGTAGCATCTCCTTAAATTCTGATAACTTCCTTGTTATAGAAGATAGTTGCTGATTGAGTTCAGCAACTTGTTCCTGAGGACTAAAGTCAGTTGATACTGCCTTAGCTTCTTCTTTCATAGAGGACTCACTACTTATGTATAGATGCTGATTTCTAGCAACTGTATCGATAAGCTCTTGAGCCTCTTCAAAAGTCTTTCTCATGTGTATAGATCCACCAGCTGAGTGGTCTAGAGATATCTGAGCTTTTTCTGTAAGTCCGTAGTAGAAAATGTCTAACTGCACCCACTCTGAAAATATTTCAGAGGGGCATTTCCTTAGCATCCCTCTGTACCTCTCCCAGGCATTATAAAGGGATTCACCATCCTCTTGTTTAAAGCCTTGGATGTCCAGCCTTAGCTGTGTCATCCTTTTTGGAGGGAAATATTGATTCAGGAATTTGTCTGATAACTGTTTTCATGTTCTTATGCTTGCTGTGGTTGGTTATTTAACCACCTCTTAGCTTGATCTTTTACAGCAAATAGAAACAGTAATAATCTGTATACATCCTGATCTACCTCCTTGTCACGCACTGTGTCAACAATTTGCAAGAACTGCGCCAGAAACTCAGTAGGTTCTTCCTGTAGAAGACCGGAATACTGACAATTTTGCTGCACCATGACAATGAGCTGAGGATTTAGCTCAAAACTGCTTGCTTTGATGGGAGGTATACAGATACTACTCCCGTATGCAGCGGTAATGGGGTTAGCATATGACCCCAGAGTCCTTTTGGACTGTTCATTTCCACTTATGTCCATGATGGAGAAAAGGGAATTGATATAAATTGTAAATAAATTATATTTTTATTTATTTTATTTTATTTAATTAAAACAACAGAATAAAATAAAATAAAATAAAATGAATGGAAAATAAAATAGAAGTTTTGAAAACTAGAATAATTGATTAATTAAGAAAATTTGAAAACAAAACTTGGATATGATTTTTGAAAAAGATTTGAATTTTGAAATTCCAAAACTAAGATAAGATAAAATACGAAGTTTTAAAATGAAAATTTGAATTTTTACAGGCAGAATTCGAAAATCAATTAAAATAAAGAGAGAAGATATTTTTGAATTTAATGAAGAAAGAGAAAAACAGTAAAAACGACACCAAATTTAAAATTTTTAGATCAAAACAAAGAAAACAAATAAGGAAGCTTTGAATATCAAGATGAACACCAAGAACACCAAAAGTAACTTTTGAAAATTTTTTAAGAAAACTAAAACACAGAGGACACCAAACTTAAAAAATTTTTATACTTTGAACACTAATAATTCGAAAAAAATAAAAGAAAAATAAACTTATGCAATTGACGCCAAACTTAAAATATAAGACTAAACTCAAACGGAAGACTCTAAACCAAAAAGGAAAAAAAAATTTCCTAATCTAAGCAACAAAATAAACCGTCAATTGTCCAAACTCGAACAACCGCCGGCAACGGCGCCAAAAACTTGGTGCACGAAATCACAATCACACTTTTGCAATTCCGCACAACTAACCAGCAAGTGCACTGGGTCGTCCAAGTAATACCTTACGTGAGTAAGGGTCGATACCACGGAGATTGTCGGCTTGAAGCAAGCTATGGTTATTTTGTAACTCTTAGTCAGAAAATTAGTAATAAAAATGATTGGGTTTATGAAGAGTAAATAACATAAAATAAATAATACTTGTTATGCAGTAATGGAGAACAGGTTGAGGTTTTGGAGATGCTATGTCTTCTGAATCTCTGCTTTCCTACTGTCTTCTTCTTCACACACGCAAGGCTCCTTCCATGGCAAGCTGTATGTTGGTGGATCACCGTTTTCAATGGCTACCATCCGTCCTCTCAGTGAAAATGGTCCAAATACACTGTCACCGCACGGCTAATCATCTGTCGGTTCTCACTCATGTTAGAATAGGATCCATTGATCCTTTTGCGTCTATCACTATGCCCAACACTCGCGAGTTTGAAGCTCGTCATAGTCATCCCATCCCAGATCCTACTCGGAATACTACAGACAAAGTTTAGACTTTTCGGATCTCAAGAATGCTGCCAATTGATTATAGCTTATACCACGAAGACTCTGGTCTCACAGATTTGAATGCTCTGTTGTCAGGAGATGCAATCAAACGCGTGAACTAGGAATCAAAGAGATACACACTCAATCTAAGGTAGAACGAAAGTGGTTGTCAGGCACACATTTATAGGTTGAGAATGGTGATGAGTGTCACGGATCATCACATTCATCATGTTGAAGTGCGAGTGGATATCTTAGAATAGAAACAAGCGTGATTGAATGGAAAACAGTAGTAATTGCATTAATCCATCGAGACACAGCAGAGCTCCTCACCCCCAACCATGGAGTTTAGAGACTCATGCTGTAGAAGATACAAAATTCAGATGTAAAAATGTCATGAGGTACATAGTAAGTCTCTAAAAGTAGTTTTTATACTAAACTAGTGACCTAGGTTTACAGAAAATGAGTAAACTAAGATAGAAAGTGCAGAAATCTACTTCCGGGGTCCACTTGGTGTGTGTTTGGACTGAGCATTGAAGCTTTCACGTGCATAGGCTGCTCTTGGTCTTAACTCCAGCTTTTGTGCTAGTTTGGGCGTTTAACTCCAACTTTTATGCCAGTTCTGGCGTTTAACGCCAGAATAGGGTAGAAACTTGGCGTTAAATGCCAGTTTTTGTGATCTCAGCTTGGGCAAAGTATGGACTATTATATATTGCTGGAAAGCCCAGGATGTCTACTTTCCAATGCAATTGAGAGCGTGCCAATTGGGCTTCTATAGCTCTAGGAAATCCATTTCGAGTGCAGGGAGGTCAGAATCCAACAGCATCTGCAGTCCTTTTTCAGCCTCTAAATCAGATTTTTGCTCAGGTCCTTCAATTTCAGCCAGAAAATACCTGAAATTACAGAAAAACATGCAAACTCATAGTAAAGTCCAGAAATGTTAATTTTGCATAAATACTAATAAAAATATAATAAAAAACGAATAAAATATACTAAAAACTACCTAAAAATAATGCTAAAAAGCGTATAAATTATCCGCTCATCAGTATACTTTTTACGTTAATATTTTAAGTTGATTATTCAAGTACGACTATGTATTAAGTAGTATCAAGATCATTAGTTACGCATCCTTAACGTTAATGCTTTAAGTTGATGTGAAAGCAACAAAAGTAAAGAGTAACATGTTCAGGATTCCTGGCTGTGGAATAACATGTTGTCTCAAATTCGAGAAAAAAATAATCATGACTCTGTTTTCTCAGACTCAACTAATGCGAAAACTATGGGAAGAATGTTGTTGTTACCATATTAAGCCACAGCAATTAACATCATGCCCCCGTACTTTTCATATAAGTGTGTCCCGTCCACAGATACAAAAGGCTTGCAATGCTTAAGCGCTTCAATATATAGAGGCAATGCCCAAAAAACTTTATCAAACTGACTCAACTCTCTGTTAACCATGTCCCCATTGTAATAAGGTACAACAACGCAACCATGAATCGTGCCTGGGAGGCACTCCTACAAAGCTTGTAAGAGTGCAGGTATCCTGTTGTACGACTTTTCTCAGTTGCCATAGATCTTGGCAATCGCTTTCTGCTTTGTCATCCACACCTTTCGATATAAGAACTTAAAATGGTAACTCTGATGCACCGTACTTTGCAACACCGGGATAGACACCGACGGGTCAGTCTTAATCATAGGTAACATGACCTTGCAAATCAAACCACTATCCAGCTGAGCATGATTCTGAGACATGGTAGGTGCCAGACGGGTATGTAATCCACTAAACCTACGCACCTCCCTACAAATTTCTCGTGGATGTCAACATTATGCAAAATACAAAACTAACGTGATAGACTCTAATGCATCTAAAATAAATCGTAACATATACCAATAATTCAAGTTTTGTTGTAGTGCCACACTAAGACTCCATGAATAACTATTGGTAAATTGCTTGCAACGACAGTGGCATTTAAGACTATCTAACTCCAAAATTCTGTACTCCGCATTCCATCGAATACTGTAGTTCTTCACTACCATTAGAACTGCTTCATGGTTCCTGAACCTATGCCCAACTTGGAATTCCACCCCACCATCTGTGTTATGATCCTCCCATCATCGGCGTTTAGAAGATCGTAGCATTGCGTCCGAGTTCAACGTCTGATAATGACTAGGAACATCTGACAGTCGATGAATGGCCAAAGGGGGAGGCTGAAAAAACCTACCAACACCGTTGCCAGGAGTCTCCAGCACATACTCATCTTCAGAAAAATATAAGTTGAATCGCCGTCATTGTCATCCTCGTCGGCACTATCATGTGGCTGGGCATAGTGGATTAGTGTGGCCTCGAGCGGGAAAACTTTAGGACTCAAAGGAGACGGCCGACCACCGACAACCACGTCATAGACTGTAGCATACAACTCCATCACATGTTGCGGCATTAGCCGTGCATGTGCACCGAACATTACCCTCACATGTTGATCCCCATCAATCCAAAATAACTGGTTAGTAAATCCACCATTCGGAAGCGCGTGCAGAAATCTATATGCAACTCGCCTAACCTCCTTTGTACTTACTCCTCCCATATTACTCAGCATAATCGTCTTTAGCGCATCGAGGCTATCAACACGGTTAGTGTTCAACCGGACAGTCTTATCAGATTCGAAAATCACTCCTTCATCACCGTGTCTGACTATTCCATTGGGATAAACCACAACAAAGAAGAATTGATTATTCTCCATCAGAACAAAACGGAAAGAAGAGAAAGAAAAGATTGGTTTGTGAATTGTGTGAGGGGAGGTATTGGCATGGGCTATATAAATAGACTTATTTTCTAACATATCTTGGGTGTTGAGACCCTAATTAAGTCGTTTACTATATCTCGGATGTTGAGACTCCCTTCACGTAATGCTCATATCTCAGATGTTCAATATCCGATTTCTATACTTATATATATTCCGGGTGCACTCAGGATGTGACTCGGTGTCACCTAGTCATAATATGAAATCTCAGCATCCGAAATGTGTTCATTTTTTAGTTATCTCTTTAGTATCCGAGATGTGTTCTATAGTGCATTTTTATAAATACCTCACCTTTTATTTATTTTCATAATTTTTATATTTATTTAATTAAAAAAAAATTCCCATGTTAGGAGGTCGATGAGACAATGTTTTGTTCAGAAATTGTATGTTTTTCCTCCATGCATGTATTAACTGATTGGTTTTTTGTTTGGATGCATCCTATAGTTAATTGATCTCTATTACATGGGACAATTGTAAATTGGGACGGGGTTGTGAAATTCGAAGAGTTGAGAGAGAGAGAAATTTTAGGGTTCTGCGAAATTGGAAATCAGAATAATGAAGAAAGAAGAAGGTGCTTACTTTATTGATTGGCTTTCATTGCTGCAAATGTGGGTCCGCTTAAGTGTGTAACAGATAACAATCATTTTTTGGACTCTAACTTCTTTTTTTTTAATTAAAAAATTGCTTTGATAATTCTTCTCCTCTAATATTATAGAAATTGCAAAATATGCTGTATTGGAAATTCTGAAAAATTACACAAATAACAATTTATATGATATTTGGTTTAGCTAATGACATTATTTCACTTTTTTACTTAAAAGTATCTTATTATGTAGTTGAATTCTTTTTTTTCAACTGGATAATTATTGTGATTTTAATATTATTTTGAAAATTGATATTGAACTTCGAAAATTATATTGATGAATTTGTGATTTTTATTATTACTCTTATCAAGTGGTACAAAGTGAGTATAGATATAACTTCATATTATTATTATTATGAAACATTAAGTTTGAGAACTTAAATGATAAAATATTATACAAAATAATTTATAAAGTGAACATTTTTTCCCGTGTAAGGAGTGAACATTTATTTCAAAGTCCTTTGCCCATACTCTTTAGTAATATTATTAAAATATTAAATAATTTATACGTAGACTTAGATATCCAATCATAATTTATAACATATTTGCAAGAAACATGTATGGATAAAATACAGCTTGGCCTTTGCTTATAATGCATCTATCTGTGCATTGATCCATACTTTGCAGTTTGCATGCTGGAATTGCTTATTTGCTTTTTGTTTCTATTAGGCCTCACCCTTGATTTTATCTATCTATATAACTTTAAATTCATGTTAATAATTAAAAAAAACTATTAAATATATGATTATTAATTTTTTGTATATACATGATTTTTTAAATAATTTTAATATAAAATTATATATAAACAAAAAAGTTATTTAATAAATCAGTTATTTGTGTATGAATATATATTATTTCATATATTTTTAATATTTATTTTGTATTTTATGTAATTTATACAAATAATTGATTTTATCTATGTAGACAGAATCACATTATATTTTGTAAAAACACACAAATAGTATCTTTTATGTCGTTCGAGTTGTAGGAAGCTACTATGCACAGAATTGTCATGATTCAAACCCTCGACACTTGTTTAAGCTGACGAGTGACACTTGTTTAAGCTGACAAGTAAGTTTGCCAATCGACCAATCCAAGTTACTTTATCCTTTCGAGAATCTATTCTCATCATGTGTTCCAAATTGAAGATGTTTTCTTGGCATTGATTAGAACCCAACCCAATCCAAAGGGCCAATCTGAATTCAAGACCATGAAAACCTAACATTAAATCCTCCAAAATTTTAACCAATTTGGGTTGGTAGAGTGGTCAACTCACTCGTCCGCTTAAGCAAATGTCGGGGGTTCGAATCCCATCTTATGCATGCAGTAACTCATTGGCAAGCGACAGACCTTTAAATGGAGTTCAGATATGTGACGGATTAGTCCTTGACCTTGTCGGGTTCTTAGATACCGTGAACAAAAAAAAAAACCTCCAAATCTTAATCTTTCGATATCATTTGCTTTTCTAGTTGCTTTCTTTTGCTTGTGCTCCGCTTCTCTTCTGCTGACATTTAATTTTCCTACATTTAACAAGAAATCAAAGGACTCAAAATACTAATAAAATATTATACAAAAGCACATGATAATCTTCTTGGATTTTTCGGTGACCACCTTAGCATCCTTTTCATCGGAAATGTCCTCCGACGAGCTCAGGAGCATGCTTGTCAAATTTTAAAATTATTTAAAGACTATTTTGTAAATAACAAAAGTCAGGTACCATTTTGTCAATGATAAAATTTTTCGAGTACCGATTTGATATTTACCTCCTTGTAGAAATTCCAATAAGAGTAATAGATAAGTGTAAGAAAATCCATCGATAGTCATGTTGAAATTATTTCAACGCAGTGACTTATATGTATTTTGTGGAAAGTTTTATGTTGAAATTATATGCGAGTGCAAGTGATAGGAACAAATTCAGACCATTAAATCTTGCATGAATGACCAAGAAAGCTATATGTACAACCTTGGTCTAAGATCTGAGCTATTTTACTTGAAGAACATGGAGGATTGAAATTCTACAATTTTTTGGTGAAGATAATTAATTTTGTTTGTGTACTAAAATGTTACAGGATTTTCATGGGAATTAGTAAAATGGAAGTTAACCTAAGGAGGTTGCTTGCAGCTGCACCTTAGCAACAAAACCAGGCAAAACTCGTTCATGTACTCTTTAATTTTAGTAATATTGAGCTTGTGTTTATCTCAGGAAGCTTATAAGTTGTAATTGTCTTTAGTCTTCTTGAAATATACTTTATTTAGTTTCTTGCTAACTCTGGAAAGAGGTAAAATGTAAAATGATCATTTGTTGATGCTAAAATGATAATGTATGTGTCAAAGTCTGTCATTGATAGAATGTGTTCTTAACATATATACATCGAGACCTGCAACCTAAACCAAAAACCAATCCTTCTAAAACTAACTGCATATCTGCAAAATAGGAAAATAAAGATACAGACTAAAAATAGAGGAATAAATTCTTACTCTAATTATGCTAATTGATGCTATCAGCTAACAACTACTAAATATAAATACACTAATTTAGGAATAGAGATTTGGTGCGTATCACCCCTCCTTAAGTTGGAGCATCGAGATTTTGAATGCCCAACTTATTAAGCAATGAAACAAACTATTTTGTGCCAAGTGCCTTAGTGAATATATCAGCCAGCTGATCTTGAGTGGGAACATAAGAAGGACAAATGTGATTATGAAGAATCTCATTACGAATAAAATGACAATCTACTTCGATGTGCTTTGTTCTTTCGTGGAAGACCGGGTCCTTGGCAATATGAAGGGCGGCTTGACTGTCACAAAAAAGAAAAATTGGCATAGGATGAGGAACACCCAAGCAAGTCAAAATATCCTTAAGCCATTTTAGTTCACAGGTGATGGTGGCCATAGACCTGTATTCCTCTTCGGCAGAGGATTTAGAAACGGTGAGTTGTTTCTTTGTCTTCCAAGAGATCAGAAAATGGCCAAGAGAAATGAACCAACCAGTAAGAGATTTGCGTGTGAGTGGGCATCCTGCCCAGTCTGAATCACACCAGCCATAGAGGCGCAGATCAGAGTCCCGTTTCAGAAGAATACATTGACTAGGTTGACCTTTTAAATAACGAACAACTCGAAGAACACCTTGCCAATGTTTCTCTCGAGGTTATTGCATAAACTGAGACAAAATATGAACACTATATGAGAGTTCGGGCCGGGTAAAACATAAGTAGATGAGACGCCCAACAAGGCGATGATATTGGGTAGGAATAGACAGTAATGGCCCGTAGTTAAGGCCAATCGATGATTATCTTCCATAGGAGTAGGAGCTGGTTTAGCCCCAAGAAGCCCAGTTTCGGCAATTATGTCTAAGGCATATTTTCACTGGCTCAAATAAATGCCTGTGGGAGATCTCGCGAATTCTACTCCTAAGAAGTACTTCAGCTTGCCTAAGTCTTTCATATGGAAGCAACGGTGAAGATAGTTTTTGAAACTACAAATGGCCACGTGATCATTTTCCGCAATAACAAGATCATCAACATACACCAGGACCACAAGTTGTACATTTTCTTTTCGAAAAACAAACAGAGAATGATCTGACTTTGAGTATTGAAAACCATACTGAACCAGAGCAGTAGAGAGAGTAGCAAACCAACAACGAGGCGCTTGTCGAAGGCCATATAGAGATTTTCGAAGGCAACATACCAGTCCTTTTTGTGACAGCGAGAACCCAGGCGGTGGTTTCATGTACACATCTTCCTCAAGGTCACCATGTAGAAAAGCATTGTGAACACCCATTTGATGGAGTTCCTAGTCTCTAGCTACAGCAACCGCCAAAACAGTGCGGATAGTAGCCATCTTGGCCACAGGAGCAAATGTTTCTGTGTAGTCTATTCCCTTCACTTGATGATTTCCCAGGACAACAAGGCGAGCTTTAAATCGTTCAATGCTACCATCCGAATGATACTTGATTCTGTAAATCCATTTACATCCAAGAGCTTTCTTGCCGACAGGAAAAGGTGTGAGATCCCAAGTTCTATTTTGTTGGAGGGCATTAATCTCCTCAGGCATAGCGTCCCTCCAACGTGCATCTCGAACAGCTTCGGAGAAAAGCGTAGGTTCCTGCTCATCTTGAAGGACTGTGAGAAAAATGCGATGGGAGGAAGAAAATTTTTCACAGTTCATATAGTTTGTCAAAGGATAAACCATACCTGAGGAGCTCGATGGAGAGGGAGAACGACTTGATGGATTGGGAGGTACCGTGGTGCAAGTGACGAAATCTCGTAGCTTGATAGATTGTATCTTCAGTCGATGTCCTCTTCCAAGTGGCGCGACGGTGGTAGGTTCAGGCATAGCAGAGACGGTGGTGGCAGGAGCGGCCGGTACCGACGATGAAGTGGCCTCCAAACTCCCAATATCATTGTGAGTATCGAGGGTGTCTTTTTGTGTTGAGATGCTGCAACCTTGTTCTGTATTGATGGGCTCCGTGTGGTCATTGGGCCTAATTTGACCAATTTGGCAATTAAGCCCTAATTCTTCCTCATTGAGTGCACCAAGTCCAGCAAGAACTTCATTCTCAATGGTAGTAGCTGGACCCGTTGTAGGAGCACTGGTTTTAATGGAAAAAGAGAAATCATCTTCAAAAAACCTCACATCACGTGAGACAAAGAATGTTTTGTTGTCAAGATCAAACAATTTCCACCCCCTTTGGCCATGAGGATAACCAACAAACACACACGGCTCCTGCTAGCAAATTTATCTCCTTGTCGATTTTGGTTGTGTGCATAACACAGGGATCCAAATACCCTCAAGTGTGCATAGGATGGGGGATTTTCCATTCACAACTTCATAAGGAGTCTTTCCATTGAGGACAGATGAAGGTGTCAGATTAATCAAATAACCGGCTGTCAGAATGCATTCTCCCGAAAAACTAATGGGAAGGCTCCCTTGGAATCGAAGTGCACGTGCTACGTTGAGGATATGCCTGTGCTTCCTTTCAACCCTACCATTTTGTTGTGGTGTCCCTACGCATGAAGTTTGATGCATGATTCCATTTTTCAAGAAATATGATTTCAAGCACATAAACTCCGCTCCATTGTCACTACGCACTTTCTTAACGCGTTTCCCATACTGCCTTTCCACAAGTGTAAAGAAATCTATCAAAGTTTGTGACACTTCTTTCTTTTCACACAACAAGTAAATCCATACAATACAAGAACAGTCATCAACGATTGTTAAGAAATATGAAGCACCACTAGATGAAGGAGTTCTATAAGGTCCCCACAAATCACAATGTATTAATTCAAAATTATCAGAAGCATGACAATTACTCAAAGAACATTTTTCTCTACTTTGTTTGGATTTTTCACACACTTCACAAGTTTTATTCAAACACTCTCTTCTACTACAGCTGCCCAAATTTGGAATCATCTGAACAATGTTATAAGACGGATGTCCAGGACGCTTGTGCCACAATTCCAGTTGAGAATCTCTACCAGCTTGAAATACTTTTACATCACTTACATCACGATAGAAATAAAGTCTATCCTTCCGTTCACCGGCTCCAACCGGCATCCTCAAAGTAGGTCCTGCAATAGACACAATTTGTTAGTGAATAATGCCACACATTCTTCTTCATCAGTTAATTGTGATACTGATATTAAATTGCATCTCAGTTGTGACACGTATAAAACATTTTTAAGCCTTAGTCCTCCATCGAGAATTGCTGTTCCTTCCTTGTTAGCAAGCACTTTTTTCTCCATCTGGCAACCCAACTGGGTATCCCTGTATGTCTCGCAATTCACACAAGTTTCTCAAGGTCCCTGTCATATGATTAGAAGCACCACTATCCACAATCCACAATTCCCAAAATTTCTTACCGGTCATTTTTACATGATCATTTGATTTTTGTGAATTTAATACCGCCATTAACATGTTCCACTGCTCTTCACTGATTCCTGTCACCTCAAGTTTCTGTTTTTCCGCGCTTGATTTGATCCCGCTTTCGGTTCCGACATGTACCACATTTGCATGAAATTGTCCTTCTTTTCCTCGGTTTCCACCCGATTTTGTTGGGTTCTTCCAGTGGTTCGACCCTCATTTCGTAGTCGGTCACCCCACCATTCAGGGTATCCAACAAGTTGAAAGCACCCTTTTGTATCATGGCTAGACCTCCCACAATGAGAGCACACAATTGTTTTGTCTTTTGCTTCACCTTTTTCCCTTGGTTTGTATCCTGTCTGGACAGCGAGGCCTACTACCATGCCTCTTTCCTCCTTCGATCTAGTGATTATCTTCATTCTCTCTTCTTGCACCATCATAGCATAAACTCGGTTCAGTGGAGGCAGGGGATCTGTTGCTAGAACATTGGACCGAACTGTCCCGTAACCCACATCGTCCAGCTCCATCAGAAATTGATGAACCTTTTCTTCTTCTCTCCGTTTGTCAAATTGTAATGCAAGATTGCACTTGCATCCTCCACACACACATCTTGAAATTTGCTCAGAATTTGCCAGCTCATCCCACAAAGCTTTTAGTTTTCCATGGTAATTTACCATGGACTGATGGACATTCCCTATTGTTTGCATTCCGTCAATTCTGCCTTCAGCTGTTGTATCCTTGGACTATTTGTTATAGAGAAGCATTCTTTTATTTCTTTTCATAAGTCCTTTGCGTTTTCCACATATGCCACAGTTGAGCGCAAACTAGGCTCAATGGTATTCAAGATCCAGGACACAATCATGGACTGACCAGTCCACCAATCTTCCAATTCTGGAGCTTCACTTGCTGGCTCCTTGTGGGTTCCATCTATAAACCCCCACTTTCTTCGAGTCCGTAGAGATATCTTCACCGCTCTAGCCCATTCGTCATAGTTTTCACCTCTCAACTGTACCTGTGTGATGATATTTCCAGGGTTGTCACTCGCACTCAACTCATAAGGTGATGGAGTTTTCTTGCTTCCATCGCCTTCAGTCTTTTCTACAATTATCTTTGCAGCGTTTTCATCCCTTTCTTTTGCTGCCATCCTTACAGTGGAGATCTGCCATTGATTTGAATATCAGAGTTTGGGCAGCTCTGATACCATGCTAAAATGATATTGTATGTGTCAAAGTCTGTCATTGATAGAATGTGTTCTTAACATATATACATCGAGACCTGCAACCTAAACCTAAAACCAATCATTCTAAAACTAACTGCATATCTGCAAAATAGAAAAATAAAGATACAGACCAAAAATAGAGGAACGAATTCTTACTCTAATTATGCTAATTGATGCTATCAGCTAACAACTACTAAATATAAACACACTAATTTAGGAATAGAGATTTGGTGCGTATCAGTTGACTTTGCAGTATGTGAGAACAATTAGAACAATTGGCTGAAGAGAAGACAACAGAAGGCTTACCAAGGTAACTTAAAGTCTTAGACGTAAGTGAGACAAAGTAACTTCGTTGTCTATTCATAAGTCAGAACACCATTTTTTTCCCTTTCATCTTTTTCACTTGGGTTGTAATATAGGAATACCAGAACTTGTTGAAATTTTTAGGATTAGATGGAAGGAGACTAGATATAATATATTTAGTATTCAATACTTTTTTCTTTATTAATATTCATGAACAAGAATGAGTGTGGCCCAATATTGTGCCTAACATAATAAGACACCTTATACAATAGTAATCTATATGACTCACATTGAACATTGTTTATGTTTAAAAGTTGAACCGGTAACTTATTATTTATAAAAGCTACTATATTCTTAATATATTTATGTTTATTTTACTGAATATTTGTGGATTAGTGTAACTCTGGTCATGCAAGATTTCAAAGGTTACAATAAATGAGTATTTAGAGAAGATTGAGGCCATTTCATCCAAACTGCTTAACTTTGAGGTGTGTATTTCTAATCTCTTATTTTTACTTTAGGGAGATAATTAGAATGAAAAAATCTTGGATGCTACCTATTAAATTACTTTTTCTGTTCCAACAAAAGATGAAAATTCAAACTATATGAAGATGGAATTTGCTAAATTTAAATTTTTGATAAAGAAAGGAATTCTCATTTTCACTTTGGTTCTAATTTCTATATTTTTGAAAAATTAACTATGCTCTATAATTACTACTTACTCAGCTAAATAAACACCAAGAGCTTTTTTGAACAATGGTGAAAATAAAAATACATAGAATGTGAAAAGTGTGTATAAACACTTCATTGCTTGAATTTTATCACTTGGTTGGAATGAATCATGAGGCAGCAAAATGGGCTCTTTTTTATTTGTTTACCATTCTTCTGTATATCCTATTTTATCTTGGTGGAAAAGCCAGATTGTCATATTAACCACAAAAATCTGATAACAACTTTGAATGGACCAGTGTTAAAGAAAATTACTCTGAAATAGAGGCAAAAAAGCAAATTCCTCTTTCTCCTCTTTCTTTTGGATTAAGAAGAAGATCTGTGTAAGCTAAAGTGCCTTCTTGCAGCCATATATGTTTGTAGGTTGCTTTATTGTTACTTATCTTTGTTCTTGGAACAGACCTATCCCAAGTTTTGAAGATAGACTACATGAACCTGCTGAGACTGGTCACTCACCTGTAAAATTGCACACATTGAAAAGCACAGATATTGCTTAATTGGGTTATAATTTAAAACTTGTTATGTTGGATTTTGGTATTGCAATTTGGGGAGTCATAACCTTTACATCTTTTCACTCAAAGTCTATGTTATGTTGTTGTATATTCCTATTATTTTTGTTAATTAATCTTCCTTTTATTCTTTGCAGAAAGTTGTAAGAGGATTTGGCTTATGAGATAGTTGTGCTGGCAAAGCAACTCAAAGAGAGTAGCCTCATGATGAATCAATCTCTGCAAAATATTGAAAAGGTCTAATTTTCACATATTCAGTTTAGTCTGAGTTTTATAACTGTTAATTAAATTGATTAATCTAGTTAACAGAATGCTGCCATTGCGTATAGTTGATTCATTATTGTTTGTGGTTTCGGTCGCAGATACTCGACTCAACTGAGAAAGCCATCGAGCATAGCTTGGCAAGCATCGGTCGCACCAATGTTCTCAGAATTTTCCAAGACTTCTTGCTTCACTTGGCTGCTCTTGTTTGTAATGATACGTGTATTTCACTGTGCATTTATCTAAATACTTTTTTGTTGGTTTTCTACGCTATCCCACCCTAACTTCTAGAAGTTGAGAGCTAGTGGGCCTAAAAAAAAAAAATCCTCCGTTCATATATTTTCTTTTGCACAACCATTAAATAATCTTTTCTATTCATATTTTTTTGGAAAACAAAATTTTAAAATCAAATAAAAATTAAATTTCACACTAATAAAATTTATAGCTAATCAATTTAATCTTTATAACTTTTACAATTCATTAATTAAGTCAAATTTTATAACTATCTAAAATAAACTAGTAAAGTAGTACCCTAAAGTTTATATCGTTAACAAAAAAATTCACAAAAAATGTTAACAACAAATAAGCCTCCTTATAACTTTTAAATTTTATTAATTAGGTCGAGTTTTATAATTATTTAAAATAAACTACTAAAATGGTACTCGAAAATTTATATTGTTGATAAAAAAATTCACAAAAAATATTAACAACAAATAAGTCTCTAAAAGATTTAAAAATGAGACGAAAAGAATTATATATATATTTTTTAAAAATAGATTTTAGAGATAAAATTTTTTATTCAAATATAACATTGTTCTAAGTTCTTCGCTTGACAAATCTCACCTCGGTCATATATATTAGAGCACACGGGTTTATAAAACTTATGAAAAGGTGTAATATTTTCCAAACTTGATAACGCGAGCTTGTGACCTGAGTAGGGGCATTATTGTGATGGAACATGGACTTGGATATTCTTGGTTAGACTAAATGGGTTTGCAATATGCTGTCCTGTCCTCTCCAAGTTGAGAGTTGGACTTCGAGACTTGGGCATAGGCTAGAAGATAAAGGGTTAACAGGCTGCTGCACCCTCAACCCACATGACCTGGTATCTCTTGCTCATAAATTATCACTTTTTTTAATTAATTTTTTTTAATAAAAACTTTAGAGGTAGATTACAGTTGAATTTTTTTAACAATTAAACAATCTTTTTCGTTCATATATTTTCTTTTCCACAACTAATAAACAAGATCTATTAATCTTTATCTATAAAAATTATATATATACACGAATTATTAATGTCCTTATTAACAATTATATTACTAAGAACAGTTTAAGTTAAATTACAAATGATTTATTTTTTAATATTATAATTATTATTATAATGATAAATTTTTAAATTTAATTAAAAATTTTATTATATTAATACTTTATTGAATAATACATAAATGGTAAGTTCTATAGTGGCATGGGAGTCAATGACTAAGAATGGCCAAAGTTTAACTCGACCAATCTTATGATGACATGTGATAAGGGAAATTTTTCCATTGAGTGGATTAATGTTGCATCATTGGTTTAGCAATAACTGAGTAGTAAATTATTGTGAGGATATTTGACGATTTTTTTGGCCAAAATTATTTTTCTGTTACGTAAGCCTTATTCTAAGCGGGCCAAAAATATGAAATGAAAAAATATGTTGGGTGTTCAAAAGCATGAAAAAACAAATGAATATGATTTTTGGAAATGCAATGTAACCTAAAAGGAATAATACATAAAAGTATACATGAGTTTTCACATGGTAAACTATTTGTCATGGTTATACTTCTAATCCATGTCACTTAATATATGAAAATGACCATACATTATGCCTTCCCTAAAATGTAAAGTTCTTTTTCTCCAGGATATCATGGATTTATATATTTGTACTTGTTAGTCTCTGTGCTTAGTAAATGATTGAACGATGTTTTATTTTTTAAAATATCTCACATATTTAAGTCAATTCAATTTTGATTTATCATTTTCAGTCAGCTAAACGTTTTGATGTGTTACTATGAAAAATATTTTCTATACACTAAAAATTAGGCACTAAATTATTTATTATTTATTTGTGTATATTTATTCATATTGATTTATATAATTTTTTAATTTAAATAATTAGTTACTAAAATAATTAAATGGCAGTGTTTCTGGTGGCTATTTTTTTAGATATTATCAAAGCATAGGTATAATACGGAGATATTATGTTAGTTTAGTGTAATGCATTGATATGGAGATTAAGAAAATACAACAAGAAATCGTTATTAACGATTTCATAATGGACAAAAAAACTGTGAAAATGAGACTAACGATTTTTGAATAGGAAAAAAAATATAGAAAATGGGACTTACGATTTCAAGTAGGACAAAAATAAGTTCTGAATCTATGGGAACATGAAATCGTTAGTGCTGATTTCCTTTTTTATTAATTTTGAAATTATTTAATTCGTAAACGTGAGTAACGATTTGTTTATTAACTTCTCTATATATAGAGTGCGTGCGTGAATGTAATGTCTTGCAATTCTCGATCTCCTTTTCTCTTTCTAATGCTCTTCTTCTACTTCTTATTCTTCTTATTGTTTCTCTTCTTTTCTGTGTGCAAGCAATTTTTTTGTTGTTTGTTATTGGGTAAATTTTTTTTGTTTATTTTAGTTATATAAATATTTCATTTTGATACTATGATATTTTGTTAATTCGTGTTAAAAATTATAATAGAAATATAATTTTCGTGATCACAAAAATGAATAATAATATTAGTTTTAAAATTTATTATAATGGTCAAATTTTATCTGAAACAGCTCAAGGTGTGATATTTATGTGTAATAATCTTTGTATATCTGTTTTTTCTTTTATGGTGTCGTTCGAAGAATTTAAGAGTTATATTTGTCAAAATATAGATTCTTATATGCCAAAGAGGGTGGCAAATATTTTATACAGATGATCTATATTAGTATTCGGTGGATTCGTTCAATTTCATGCGATGTGCATCAATGATGACACAAGTCTGCAAGAGATGTTCTCAATCTACTATCAAGCCCAATCACGAGTGTCTGTTATTGAGTTGTATATGGAGTTTGACCAATTACCAAATACGGTGGAACAAGATGATCATGATTTCGATGGGAAAAGTTATAACGGTGACAGCGAAGAGGAATATGAAGGAAATTACGATTTTGTTGATCCGAATGCAGACGAGGAACAAGAGGACTGTACCATTGAGTCGGACATCGAAGACGTCGCAAATGCACTAGCGAGAGAGCATCCATTCGAAGAACCGTCTTTCATGCGCGCTTTGGATCTCGATGCCATGAATGCTCCAGAATTTCCGGAGTATGCCAATGCAGGTTTGTAGTTGCATCACACCGTATTTGGATTAGAACTTTAAATATATGTTTGCGTATTAATATTATGCACTGTGTAAATATGGGTTAGCAGTGTTATTGTAGATCCACCTATGGTCAAGGATGGTGAATTTGTCATAGGGTTGGAATTTAATTCTAGAGAGGCTGTGATCAAGGCAGTTAAAGATTATACCATTCACAGAGGTGTTGATTATCGAGTTTTTGAGTCTGAGCCGACGACATTTTACGCGAAATGTGTGCAATATGGGCAAAGCTGTGATTGGCTTATCAGGGTTAGCATGATGCGAAGAAAGTATTGTTGGGAGATTAGACGATACAATGACAGCCATACTTGTACTAGAGCCACTATTTCTCAGGATCATTCGAAGTTGGATTCAGACACTATTGCAGAAGCAATTAAGCCATTGATAGAGGCCAATCCATCCATAAAGGTGCAATCAGTGATTGTAGATGTCCAATTGAAGTTTAACTACACGATTAGTTATCACAAAGAATGGTTGGCTAAGCAGAAGGTAGTTGAAAAAATTTTTGGAGGGTGGGAAGCCTCTTATGAAGCGTTGCCCATATGGTTTGAGGCAATGGTGAAGAAAGAGCCATCAGCAGCCGTCGAATATGAAACGTTACCTTGCTACCGCAGGGATGAATTGGCTCAGGATGTCAGGATTCTAAACCGAGTTTTCTGGAGTTTCTACCCATGTATAAGAGCATTTAGGCAAACCTCTTAACAATGAAAATAACGCATGGTATGAAATTAGAGGACGAATGAAACATAAGCAATAATAATGACATACATTAGCATTTGTAATGTTATCAAGCATCTGCCTAAAATGTGCAGGTGTCCACCGTGTAAACTCACTCGAAGGGGCATTCCACTCATTCCACCTGTCATTGAATAATGTTACATCAATATAATGCATTTACATAGTCAATTAATAAAACATCAGTAATGAATATCCTTAGAGGTCATACCGACAAGCTAATAGGAAAGTCGGGGGATGGCGAATTGGTGCAAAGAAAGGCATCTGTTCCTAAGCCCATACGTGCAACAGTGCTAAAGGCCCATTCAAATATTTACAATCATATTGCGTGGCCCTACACAGAGACCTATACAAGTGGGCAAGACAAGCTGATCCCCAACTATATGTCCTGATTCTAGGAATATTACAGAGCAAGGGTAGAAATTTCCAATGCACCACCGCACCGGATTTGTCATCAAATAACGTGGTACCAAACAGCGACATAATGTGGCACCTGGTATAACGCTTCATAGCCTCATGAGTAATCAAAATTATTCCATGCTTAACATTACGCAACCATGTTAGCTTGATAAAGCTACCTCTGCATTCACTCGCTGTTGGGGCAACTCCAAAGTTCATCAGACATTCTTGCACCATGGATCTGTGATTACTGTTGGTTGGCCCTGTATCTGGTAGCCCAGTTCTTTGAAGTCCAAGTATCAAAGCTACATCTTCTAAAGTAATAGTAAATTCACCTATAGGGAGATGGAACGTATGAGTCACTGGATTCCACCGTTCTACCAAGGCATTTATCAGGGCCGTTTGTCCTGGAATTTTTCGAATTTGAGACACATTGTAAAAGCCAGCGGCTCTTAGATAGGATTCTATTCTTCAATCATATGGTTCTGGAGCATATAAGTGTCTCAGTCCAATTACTCTAGAACCCTGACAGAAATAATCAACACATAATTATAACTGTTAAAATAATAATGATAATAACAACAATAACAATATCAATGTTAATAAGTATGGAAATGCATTTGGAAGTGAAACTATTAAAAATGAATTATAACAACCGTAATCACAATAACTAATAAAACTTAATAACACTATCAGTAAACATGTAACTATCTCAATAATAATAATAATAATTAAAAATAAAATAGCCACTAAACTCTTAAAAACAGTGTACTCACATGTTTATTTGGACTAACTATCATGTTCATATTAATTTTGTACACTTAAATCAATTATGATAACTAACTTCACTTTTAGTCTATAATAACATTATCAGTAATCTAATAATAATAATAATAATAATAATAATAATAATAATAATAATAACTAAAAAAATAAAATAGTCACTAAACTCTTAAAAACAGGGTACTCACATGTTTATATGGACTAACTAGGCTCAGGATTCGGTGGTGCAGGAACCTTTGGACCACTTAGTGGTCCAAGTAGAAAACATGTTTTTGGAGTTTTTTTATCAATTGCTACGTAGTCTTTGAACTAATTTTAATTACAAATCAACCTCATATATTTTATTTAATTATAAAAATAGTTTTTTATTTTATAAATTATTATTTTATCAATTATCTATTATATTTATTAACAATCAAATACAAAAATAACAACCAATTATATCCTCCATTCATCCTAATAATTTCAATTGATTAAAAAATTAACTTTGATCCCGTTACGTTCGTCCATGGCTTCCAAATCGTGTTTCCTTGAAATTCAATCGATTGGTTTTTCAAAACAATCGATTGAATGATAACTCAATCGATTGGTTTACACTATATCACAAAACAATCGATTGAAAGTTGTAAGGTAGAATGGTAAAAAGCTTAAACCAATCGATTGTTTATACTTTTCAATCGAATGAATGCCTCAAAACAATCGATTGTTGTTGTTACTCAATCGATTTAATTCACGAAAACAACATGGATTTACCAAATACAATCGATTGGTAATGTAATCCAATCGATTGGAAGGTGATGAAGTTGAATGTTTTGCCAATTTCAATCGATTGGTAATGGAATATCCATCTACTCAATCAATTGGTAATGTTCTCATTTTTCAGAATTCTGTAGGATTTTGCACAATTTATTCTATTCTACTTTCATAAATCACAAATAGGTTGTACAAATCCTCATTAATCCAATTTTTTTTCAATCACCATGATCAGGATCTTATTATCTTCTTGCACCAATATCAATGTATTAACATAAGAACAATTTTTATCACTTAACTTAAATCATTGATCCTGTAGTTTGGTCTAGTTTGGACGAAGAAAATGTATTTCTACTAGTATTAATTAAATCCGTGATACTACATGACGAAATTATTTTGGTAACCAAGTTTAACCAAGTTGGTTCAATAGCTTATTGGTATAATAAAAAACAATTGATTGAGTAGATGGGTACCATTACCAATCGATTGAAATTGGCAAAACATTCAACTTCATCACCTTCCAATCGATTGGATTACATTACCAATCGATTGAATTTGGCTAAAACTTCAATGTCATCACTTTCCAATCGATTGTATTTGGCAAATCCATGTTGTTTTCGTGAATTCAATCGATTGATTAACAACAACAATCGATTGTTTTGAGGCATTCATTCGATTGGAAAGTATAAACAATCGATTGGTTTAAGCTTTTTACCATTCTACCTTACAACTTTCAATCGATTGTTTTGAAAAACCAATCGATTGAATTTCAAGGAAACACGATTTGGAAGCCATGGACGAACGTAAAGAGATCAAAGTTAATTTTTTAATCAATTGGAATTATTAGGATGAATGGAGGATATAATTGGTTGTTATTTTTGTATTTGATTGTTAATAAATATAATAGATAATTGATAAAATAATAATTTATAAAATAAAAAATTATTTTTATAATTAAATAAAATATATGGGATTAATTTGTAATTAAAACTAATTCAAGGACTACGTAGTAATTGATAAAAAAACTTCAAAAATATGTTTTTTACTTAGACCACTAAGTAGTCCAAAAGTTCCTGGACCACCGAATCCTATGCCGACTAACTACCATGTTCATATTAAATTTGTACACTCAAATTCATTATGATAACTAACTTCACTTTTGGTCTATAATAACATTATCAGTAATCACATAATAATAATAATAATAATAACTAAAAAAATAAAATAGCCACTAAACTCTTAGAAACAGGTACTCACATATTTATTTAGACTAATAACTATGTTCATATTAACTTTGTACACTCAAATCAGTTATTATAACTAATTTTTAGTCTATAATAACACTATCGGTAATCATATAGCCTAATCATATAACTATTTCAATAATAATAATAATAATAATAATAATAATAATAATAATAATAATAATAATTAAAAAAATAAAAATAGCCACTAAACTCTTAAAAATAGGGTACTCACGTGTTTATTTAGATTAACTATCATGTTCATGTTAATTTATTATACTAAAATTTATTATTATAACTAATTTTTACTCCATAATAACATTATCAGTATATAATAACACTATCATGTAAATATATAATAACTATCTCAATATTAATAATAATGATTAAAAAATAAAAAAGCACTAAACTGTTAAAAACAGAGTACTCATGGGTTTATTTAGATTAACTATTATGTTCACATTAACTTATTATACTTAAATCTATTATTATAACTAACTTTTACTCTATAACAGTACTAAGTTCATTTAACCAACTTATAATTGATGTTAACATTATAAATAATTTTATAGACAAAAAAAATTACTTACATATAAAGAATGATCAAGATATTTCACAATATGTTTATCCATTGAGATTTTTTTCTTTTCCATCTTAAAAAAGATAAATCTGGAGTTCCACAAAACATACAACCTTCATATGGAAACAATGGCACTTAAAAAGAAAGGAACCGAAACAGAGAGCAGAGAGTTAACACACACTTTGTGTGTTGGTGTTTTGGTCTTCTCAATGATGAGTGAGAGCTTCTGGGGAGAGAGGAGTCACGGACCACACAGGGACTCACCGCATGCGAGCCACGTGGACACAGCATCAAATCGGAAGTACCGATTTTATTCAAGCTTCCCAGCCGTAGATCGTCTATCTTGCGGTTGCTATCCATTGTCTCTCTGCTCACCCCCATGAAATCGGTACCCTCATTTTATTTATTGATCCTAGCCATTCTCACTTGATCCAACGCCTCCAGCTTCTCTTTCCACACTCTCTCTCCTAATAGAAAACGCTAATCACAATTTGTTTAAAATCGTTATTAACGATTTCTGAATATGCCAATTATCAAACCCATATCTGTGCATAACATACTCAGAGCCTCATTTCTGGATATTACCCACCTTCTATCCTAATATTAAAAATAAAAAACTCGTTTCTGGTAGCCACATGGTTTCGGTGGCTAAAGTGGCCGAATTTCAGAAACGAATCCAATTTGGACATGTGACCACATGTAGAGTTACAAAAATCATACTTTGACCAGGGTAAAGATTGTAATGGTACAAATGAAGCCTGGTGAAATTTTTCAATCAATAAACAAAGGTAGTCAATAATTTTTTTTATTTTAATAAATAAATTAATTATAAAAATAACTGAAATAGATAATTTAAAAAATATTTATCGAAATAAATATTCTTCCCTTATCTCGTTTACATTGTAAACGAGATAATTTTGCACGTATCTAGTTTATGGTGTAAACTAGATATGTGTAGTTTTTTCATTTTCATATATCTCATTATATATTTATAAATAATTAAATATAATTTTTGAAAATAATAAAAAATATTAATGATTTAAATTAGACCAAACTCTTAAGAATAGAACGTTTCACATAATAGGAAAGATGGACGATTTTAAATAATAGGAAAGATAAGCAATCCATTTTAAATAATAGGAAATATGAACTGTTCATTTAAAATAAGCACTTTAACACATTTACTTTTCTAATCGTGTTAAACTACCCACTATTAACACGGTTATCTTTTTTCTAACTACTCATTATTAAAACTATTGCTTCTTCCATTCACTTACTTCCATCCATTGACGGTTTTTTATTAGGATTTATATAAAAATTTAGAAAAAAACCCAAAATAGCCCCTGACAATTATCTCGAAAGACAACGAGGCCCTTGACAAAAAAAACCCCAATCCGGCCCCTGACAATTACCTCGAAAGGACAACGAGGCCCCTGTGCCAAAAAAATCAATGTTATTTTTTTTGGCACAGGGGCTAATCAGTCCCAAAAAAATATCAGGGGCTGGATTGGGTATTTTTTTTCTTGGGAGCCTCGTTGTCCTTTCGAGATAATTGTCAGGTGCCGGATGGGGTATTCACTCAAAAATTTAAAATTTCATTTGATGTATGGGAGTACATAAAAATTTTGTTTGTTGCATAGCAGCACATAAAAATTTAAAATATAATTTAAATAACCTTATCCTAGACAGAACTCAATGGAGATGGATATATTTCTGCACCATGTTAAGGTTTTGCAACTATTCTTGAGTCCTTAATTAAATTATAATAAATCTAATTTATCAATTTTGTTATATACCTTTTCTAAGAACCATTCACAATACACCACTATACTCAATTTAAAGTTTAAAGCAACTTTAAGCAAACAACAGTATTCAACATGCATAGTATGTTCTGATGTCATTTAAATGCATCAAAACAACCATGTAACTCAGAATCAATAAAAAAATAAAATAAAAATTCAAAATGAAATATCTACAGAATTTATTTTTCATATGGAACGGTCATTGGTGTTTTTGCTCAATATTAAAAATGGGGTGTTTGGTCGGTTTGTGGGTGCAGGTTTAACATGCGGGGGCGTGGTAATGTGACAGGCTAAGATGGGTGGCAGGCCCTGATAACATGCGGTGAGTGTGTTGCCTCCGAATCTTAGAAGTGTTGCAGGGTTTCCGCGCGTTTCCAAGGAGCCTGTAGCAACACGCGCTGGGAGAGGGGGTGTTGTAGGCGGTCTGCATGCAGGGGACAGCCCCTCCACTCCGATAACCAGCGACCCAATGAAACTATAAATTGAGCTTCTTCATGACCCATTCCATACATCATTTCCATTCTGTAGTGTGTTAGTATATTAGTAGTGTGAAAAAAATATATAGCGAGAAAGAAGAAGAAGAGAGTTAGTAATGTGAGTATTGTGTTTAAAAAAATTATTAGTTTGTAGTGATTAAAAATTGTACATAATTATACGGCACCCGAGAAACCTATTATCAATTATTTGGATCATCCCATTTATATAAGTTGATAATTTTTTTTTTGGTAATTCAATTTTTTGAATTTCTGTAATTTTAATTAATAATATTATTTTTCTATGTTAATATGAGATAATCCATTAAATTTTGGAATTCTTTGTTATAATGTGATTATTTTTGCATAGATTTAATAAATAATTTAAATGTTAATATTATTAATGAATATTTTTTATTTACGAATATGAATAAATATTATGAATTTATAAAAAAAATTTGTTCGGGTATTTGTATTATTTAAACTAGTAAATGAATAATATAAATATGATATATTTTTTATTTTTTATTTATCTATAAATATATTAATGAATAAATATATTTAATAGAAATATTTAATGAATAATAAATTTTTTTTGTACCAGCCTAACAGGAATCTTATGGTTCGTAAACTGGATCCGCCAGAGACGTGGAACCTAATGGTAGAAGACGCTTTACGAGAAATGAGATTCTACCATGTTTCTAGAATTTGGGTGATAAGAGAATTTTACCCTTTATTATCTGCTTTGGTGGAAAGGTGGAGGCTGGAGACTCGCACCTTTGTATTGCCGGTGGGTGAGGTCACTGTGACATTGGAAGATGTCGCTTATATATTTAGCCTACACATTCATGGGCAGGTTGTGAGCGGCTGGACAGATAGCAGTGGCGAATTCCTGTAGAGCTAGAGCATCGCGATTTTCGGCTGCGAACCCATTATGAGTAGTTCCTCCAAATCTTACATAAAGTTGGCATGAGTTCGCCGTATCAGAGACACAGATCGATTGGACATTTTGGAGTCTATTCAGAGATACATCAGATGCCAAATTTTCTATTTTCTTGGTTCCACCTTATTTGCGGATAAGTTGACGGTATATGCCCACGCGAAGTATCTACCATTGCTCCATGATTTCAACCTAATCCAAACTTACAGTTGGGGTCAGCATGTCTTGTGCATCTTTACAGGGCATTGTACCGTGCATCACATTATGATACTAAGGAGATGGATGACCCTCTTAATATTTTGTTTGTTTGGACATGGGAGCGAATGCCGTGTATTGTGCCCGTACCGAGGCAGTATCTTCCAGCGGCCGACGTACCAGTTGCTCGGAGGTAACAGTTCCTATTTTAGTTGTGTATTCTATTGTTTGACAGCACATTTTTTAATTCTTTCAATGTTACGTGTTTCAGGTGGAGCCATTTCAAACGAATTTCCGCGTGGTTATCAAAGACCACGACTACATTTAGGCAAGAAATAGACTATATGAAAGAGGTAAATGTTTTTGCTTTGTGTGTGTTAACATCCAACATTAATGCCAGCGTTCTAATTTTCTAATAACATGTTACAGTTTGTGTGGCAGCCGTATGAAGGAGTGATCATACCCGACGAGCTACATAGACACCTTGAGGTGTGTAACACCGTTGCTCCATTATTGTCGTTCGAGTGTGTGGAATGACACTATGTGAACTAAGTGATGCGTCAGTTTGGGTATGCACAACTCTCCCCGACAGTAGTAAGAGACATTCTACTGGCAGAGCATTGCATCACTCTTCGCGGAGTGCAACTTTATGACTGAAAAGTTTAACATGCGCAATGGATAGAGGAATGAGACAACCGCCGTAACACTCGATTGTAGGATCTGCACCCCTTCCGACTTGGGACTTTAGACCGTCGGCGGAATACCAGGATTGGTACGTGGGTTCATACGGACCTCTGGTGAGATTGTCGGAGCACGTTCCTTCGCATCCATATCAGCCACTAGCACTACAGCCACCAGCACCTTAGGGACCACCTCAGTGTGCAGTGTTTGAGTTGTTTCCTTATTATGTACCACAACCATTAGACCACAATCATGGTAGCTAGCACAGTCACCACATTTAGTATAGTCATCATGGTCAGTCCGGCAACCATAGCAAGGCCAATCATCACAGACATCACAGTCAGCATAGTGGGCACAATCATCACTCTCAGCATAGTCGGCACTCTCAACATAGCCAGCAGGGTCAGTTCAACCAGCATAATCAGCCCACATATCACATTCAACCCGAACAAGAATATGTTGACTTCCTGTTGATCCCATCGTAGATTCCCATTGACGGTTATGGAGATGACCAGATACAGCAATGGGTCAAGCCTAGTTTGGGTGGTTGTCTAGATTTACCCACTATATCTTCATCGTCAGAGTTGGCTCATCCACATCAGGCATTAGTAGATATGGACTCTGGTATGCAGGGGCCTGCTTTTGATCACACTTCAGGGCAGGCATCGTGTGATAATGGTTTTATCGAGCTGCATGTGGAATTCAAGGTTGCTGATGAGTACAACCTCGGTGCATCTGCTCTGACAGAGGCAGGTGGGTCGACCACTCTTGCTATCGATGATTCAATTCAGGGTCATCCGTATGACCTACGAACGAAGCAAAATCCACTTGATAGGCTTACTCCGTCGCAGTTCGGTCAAGGCATAATGGGCAAAGGACTGAACTGGATAGTTTGAAAGAAGTGAGCAGGAATTTAGTAATTAAGTTTAATTTTAAGAATTAAGTTAATGTAATTCTTAGTTAATCGTTTATATATTTACCTAATTGAATTTTAAATTATGGTTTCAAAACTAAGTTAATGTTATTCTTAGTTAATGTTTTGTATGTTTAGCTCACAAGGCATTAAATGATAATATTAACCTAACAATACAAACATGGCGAACATGAAAAACATTAATGGATTAACTCTAATTTAAAAATACAAACACGACGAACATCAAAAGCATTAACTGATAAAATTAACCTAAACATACAAACACAAAGACCAACAAAGATCTAAGGACTACCATCGTCACCAGCACCACTCGGTCGAGCACGCTAAGGACATCGACTTCGACTATGACCTTGTCTACCACAGAGACAGCATATCCGAGGACCACGCATGTCGCGTGAGTATATTTCATTCAGGTATTAGGTCAATTTAGGATGACTTTTCAATGTTCGCCTCAAGGCGGGATTAGTGACCAATGTGGGTCCCTAATAAGCAGGCCATGTCTCTAGATCACCTAATGGTATGAACTCAAATAATCTATACACCTTACGAGCTTCTGTTATTTTGTACACATCATGCACATACAATTGCCAATCGAGATGCTGGTTAGCATAACAAACAATAACATGGCGATATGGTAGTCGTTCCACTTGAAAGTGCCCACATTACATGTCTGTCGCGCAAGATCAACTACCAACACCTTTTTAGTAGGCATTTCGCGCACCTCAAATACCTCATTTTGTCTATCAAACCGGTGAACAACTATGTTCCCAACTCATTGCATATTTGCTTCTATCCGCTGTTGTGCAAATACAGAGTAAGTAAATCTAGCATGCTTGCGTTCGTGAGTCTCGTCACTTTTCCACGTAAATAGTTCATTTAACCGATAATATGTTGCTCAGACGAGCGTTAACACAGGGAGGTTTCGGGCACCCATCAACACTAAATTAATGCACTCGACAAGGTTCGTTATCATATGACCCCATCGATGTCCCTCGTCAAATGCCAATACCTAGTGTCTAAGTCCAATGGCATCGCACCACCGGGCATATGCCTCACCTCGCTCTTCCAACCTCTTATAGTTGATGTTATACTCTTCCATTGTCCTTGAATACCTTATGTTGACAACAAGCTCTTGCAAGTGCGAGACCTTGAATGCCCTTAAGAAGTTACTACTAATGTGCCTTATACAAAACATCCACCATGCTCTTGGGGGTTACTAATCACCTCCGAAACGATTTACTGCTGTTTAGATTTATTCATGTCGGTCTGAGATCATACCCACACCGTCTCTTCTAACAACATGCCTTTGTAAATTTCTGAGAAAAAAGTGCCACGCATCAGCTGTCTCCCCCTCCACCAGGACAAAAGCGATAGGCACAATGTTTTGATTCCTATCTTGTGCAACAGCAACCAGAAGTGTACCTTTGTATTTTTTGTAAAGGTGTGTGCCATCAACTTGAACTAAAAGCTTGCAATGCCTGAATGTCCTAATGCATGAATTGAAACTCCAAACGCGGTGAAGTATTCTGACACTGTCCGCCTCCTCACTCCCGTTGTACATAGGTTGTATTTCTATTTGGACAACTGAGTTAGGCATCTTTTGAACCATGACCGAGAGCCACTATGGCAACGCTTGGTAAAAATCCTCCCAACCACCGAAAACTATGGCTTTGGACTTCTACTTTGCCAGCCAAGCCTTTCGGTAACTGATGGTATAGTTGAACCTTGACTGGACTTCCGCAATTATAGATTTGACCTTGATGGACAGGTCGGTTCAACCAATGGCCTTATAGCCTCAACAACTGTGTCCGAGTCCAACTCGAAATGATCTTGTGAAATCGTTCTGATGGCACACATGTGCCTACCGTTGTATCTTTGTATCTTCCAACAACCTTTTTTCTGTATCAAGCTGGCTCGGATAAGTCAGTTGCACCCACACCCATACGTCTTGCATTTTGCATAGAACGCCTGTGGCACGAACTCAAAAACATTTTAGTTGACTCCTCTAGAGATATTGTAACTTCTGATTGCTACAACGACAGACTTTCTAGAACTATATTCCATTCCAATTCTAAACTCCCCGTCCTTAGGATCAACAACACCTACACAAATCAGAAATCGTTATTGCTTGATCCATCCAAAATATAAATGAAGACAAATGTATTATTCACTCATAACGTACCTATGTTTGCATATTTGAAAAATTCCGATGCATACATGGCGTCAAGGTCCAAGTTACGCATACAAGGCGGAACGTCCATGGGTTGACTAACTGCAGGAGGAACCACTGCAATCTCCGCTACAGCCTCAATTCCTACATCACCATTCTCATCTTCATCGTCGGCTTCACAAGTGGCTTCGAAGTCCTCTTTGTTGTCACCATTCATTACTTCGTACACTATAGCTCTATCATCCTCTATATCTAAATCATTTTGAATCCCATCTGCCTCTATGTTCTCAAACTCAAAATACAGCTTAATCTGTGGCTGTTGCACCCGAGTCTACTGGTGAATTTAGAACATATTTTGCATACTCGCTTCGTCAATGATTAGCATAATATCAAATTGTATTAGACCATAAAAAACTATAATGGAATTCCGGTACAAAATACTACTCACTCTCCTCAACATACCGTTCTCCATGCTTTGACAGAGGCCGTTCTAAAGCTCCATGAACGTCATGGTGCATGAAACCACAAACAAACGGATTCTGACACACAAACCTCACTCCCTCATGAATATTTCGTATAATCTCCCTGTTGCAATCCACTACCAAGTTTGCGGTATCCTCAATCACACCAGAAATACACTCTCTCTTCTCCGCAATGACATGGTACTGAGCTTGGCTTTATATAGACAGAGCACTCAACACGCACACCACGTGTTGCATCGCCATGGAATCACAAAGTGACACATCAGCAATACGCCCCCCACGTGTTGAAGCTGCCCTCCCATCACACTTTGACACGTCATCAACACTCTCCCCACATGTTGGAAGTGCCCTCGAATCAGTCATTGCCACGTCAACACGTGTTAAGGGGGCCTCAAATCACACGTTGCCACATCAGTAACACGCCCCTCACGTGTTGCCAGCTCGCCCTCCACGTGCTGCGTCAGCAAGCCCCCCACATGTTGATAATGCACATCTGACATGTCCTCCAACATGCAAATACACCAAAAACGCCTATTTCCATTCAAAACACCAACATACTATCCATATTAAAAAAAATGAGCCAAATATCTAAAGTATATTCTATGGGCCAAAAATACCGAGAGCCTACGATGATAGATACCAAGATTGCTAACACATTTTGTTTCCAAAACTAATTAGATTTGCTGCATTCTATCCATCCATCATTGCCAACCACTAGTATCATCCCTGTACAAGCTTTGAACTTACATTATATACAATGACAAAAACAGGTTAGCGAAGCCGAGCTACTTCCTAGAATTGGGTGGTTACAAGATTTGCAAATATTTTGCCGGAAACCAGGTATCGAAGAACAAATTATGGCAGCAACAACTGAGTATATTTTCAGATTTGTTCCAGTTGAGGAGAGGAACACTATTTCCTGATCTTCACCATGCAGAAAAGGCCATGAATTGGCCAACAGGAGTTAGATAAAACGATTATGTAATATAGCTATTACGCAATTTACGGTACCCTAAGGGTTCATAAGCAGGCACTCCAATGGTTCACAAAATCTGAGTACGTTGAACCCTTCTGAAAATCAAGCTAAGTCTGCAAACAAATACAAGAATGAGTCAGTGAGTATCTATTACTAAGCCTAGTGCAAAGTACATGTGGAATCTAAACTCGGTTAGTCAATTAAACACAAAAGTCAGAGACAAATAGATACAATATTATGAACAATGTTAAAAACAATAAACCGACCCAGCTACCTGACAATTTTAAAAATTATCCATTTCAGAGTTAAGTTGGGTTGCTGGATTATCCAATGATTAAACCCACTTAAACCCTTTTTATTCATTTTTAAGTACATTGACCTACCAAATATATGAAAATAACAACCCAGGATCCAGAGTTCCTATCGTGTCTAGAGCTCAATAATAGAACCTAATGAAAGAGAAGGATGCAGAACTTATTCACTTGTGCATAAAGTTCGGTAGACATGGTCAAACTATTGTTACCCTAAAAAGTAGAATACTGTGTTTTAATAGTCCCTTTTTCAAAACGCCTAAATACATGAATGTTTCAATGAACCTAAAAAAGTGAAATTGAAAGTTGCCTATCTTTTTTGGTTTTTCAAAAGTCATAAGAGTTATGTTTGCTAAAACAAAATAAAAGTAGTTTTTAAAAAGCTTAAGTTACAACAATAGTGTTTGGTGAAATCACTTTTAAAATTTAAAATAATTATAATAGACATAAATATAATAAAGAATAAGAATATATTTGGATATTCATTAAAATATAAATTTATATGAAACTTTTTAATTTGAATCCAACTTTGAAAAGTAAAAAACACAAGCACAAGATATTTTTTTTACAAAGTGTTAACTTAGGCGTTTGAAAAGTTCATAAAGGTGCCAAGATTTGTAACGAAGGCATGCTAAGGTAGAATAAGTCCATCCTTCTACTTTTTTTTTCTATTTCATTCATTTGTATCTTTGAGAAGGATGCCACCAACGACCACATATATGTTGCGCCACTAGAAGAGAAACCACCTATTAAGTATGGCTTGGGGCCTGCTTGGACACCAAAGCCCAAAGACTCTTTTGCAGTGGCTTGCATGCATTTCTACTAATCAATTTAAATTTTTAAGAGAATTGATTCACAATGGCATCTTTCCAAGGAGAATGTCTCTATCAAAGCAATTTCTACTAGCATTGCATCGAAAAGGAATAATAGTTAGTGGTCCATTCAAGCATTTTTTCAGTATGAATAGGTCCTATTACAAACACAAATGTACCGAACCTTTCTTGGCAGGAAAAGCTTAGTTTGTTGTATTTATAGAATGCTAAGTTAGGTTTGACTCAAATTCCTAGTTTGATAGTTAATTGTAATATCCAAGTCTGGGTTGTATCAAGCAATGAATTTTCTAGGAGCTTCAATTGTCAAGTAAAGGCTTAATATTGGTTTATAAGAACCTAGTTGGCTACACATATGTATATTAAGAAACTTGTTATGATAAAGAGGGTTATGTTCGGAAGAGAGACAGACTATATATATATGGACAATGGTATTATAGTAAAGCTCTTCACAAATTACTAACAAACTAAGTTCAATAATTAAACACTAGGCACAGAATGATTACCAAATCAGAAAATCACCAGATATGAAAATCACACCAACATGAATATGGGAATTCAAAACACAAAATGAGTGTATAATTACACGAACCATTTTGCAAAGGAACCGAATGGGAAAAAGTCAAGTCTCAGTAAGGGACATTTGGCTATGTGAAACAAGTTTTAAGGGGATATTCAGTAAAATATCACCCATGGAAAGCAGATGAAAGTAATTATGAACTGCATAATATGTTAATATATCAGTGAGCAACCATGGTCATAATGGGTTTGCATTTCGCAACGCAGACTGCAAAAAGATACTCAAAAGACAACAAGGTGAGGTCAGTCATCACCCTCACCGTAAAATGTCTCGAACATCCAAGGTGTTTGAAAACACCAGAATACTAATATGATATTCCGATAAGTCACTATCATATGGATTATGGTATTAAGTCAACAGTTTGCAATGGAAACTGCACAGAGAATGGATATGCAGATGACATAATCTAATGAAAGATAATGGTGAAACCAGACGAGTTAAACAATATAAGATGGCTTTACCTCAGTGAAACAATGCCTGAAACTCCGCTTCAGCAAAAAAAAAAAAGAAGGGCTTGAATCTTATGAATTCACCCATTGCATATAGAGAGCTTGCCTGTCCACTCATTAGCCACCCCATAATCAAGGCTGAGCTCTCTCAGTGGAGGGATATTCTCCATTGCAAACAGCATAATGTGAGGGAACATCAAGTTGTTGTGATCATACAGAACAAATTGAACCATAACATTTGGACTTGAACTATGGCTCATATAGCAAGCAACGTTTCGGACCGTTGACACATCCAGAGAAAAATCCAGAGGAGGAATTGACGGATAAGATGGACGCACATAGTCCGAGTTTACCTGAGACAAATCACCCCATTCTGCCCACCTTTCAGAAAACCGATTAGGATATATCAACGAGTCACCATTCATCGTCAAAAGCTGTGCTTGCTCCCTAGTCAAAACAACCCCTGAATACTCACAGATAAAAGCACCAGCATGAATAAGGTCCAAGGACCTTACTCCCCAACCTGTCTGCTTCGACCTAAAAACTTCCAACTTGTTCTTCACCCCATTCTGCGACACACGGTTCCTACATTGAGGTGGACAACTGCAAAAAGGGCCACACTCAAAAATCAAAGGCTTCCCCCTCACAAGGATCGCCTGCTGATTATAAGGAAACTCGCCTCCATTCTTCATACTGCAAAAGCATCCATCCGTACAACCGCCAATACAATCACACCCAGTAGCTGTCCCGCTCTGATGAAACACAAATGGAGGGAAAATAGTTGTCAGAAGATAATCAAAACAAAGCGGCTCCTTACTATCATCAATATCATTAAAGAGCCGAACCGCAACCTTCTCCTTCTTATTCGAAATATCAACAGAAAGACAATACATTGGTTGAAAACCCACTCCACTTTTCCTAATGCCCCTAGCTTCCTTAAGAATAGCACTACCCATCTTAGGCTGCCATTCAGTCCTAACAAGCTTATACTTATAAACACCAAAACCGGACTTTCCAACATCAAACCAGCACTCAGAAATCCTATATAAACCATCATAGACATAAATCTTACCGGATTTCGCAGCGGCTCCCTCATACTTCATCCCTCTAATCACTCTAACCTCAATATTATGATACATACTCCTCTCCAATGCCAGGTTCCCACTCTCCAACTTCTGGTGTGTGGCTTGCCTCACGGAATTCGTGGCCTGCCCGCCTTGTCCAGTGTAGATTATGACATCTCCTTCGTCCATATCATCCTCGTAGCCACCGGAGACAATGACACTCGTTGCAATTGGTTCATTGTTGGGGCTCATGGAAGCTGCCAGGTAATCAATGCCAGCTTGGATCTGACCGTGCAATCCAAGGACACACAATTCCATCCGAAAGAGGAATACGTCGCCAACATACACACCGGGAATCGCTCCGACGATTCGCTTATCGCAGTTCAGCCAAAGATGCTTCAACCTCATCATCTGCGCCGCACGAATATCCCCTCTTTGCCGCATCCGCCGCGCCATCTTGGCATCAGCTTCGCCCCTGTTGACTGTTTCCGGCTGCTTATCGCCGGCGCCATTGTTGTTCGCCGATTGTTGTTCCCCGGCGGATTCAGGAGCTGGCACGGCAACAGAGACGGTGGTTTCAGCTGAGGAAGAACATTCAATGGTGGATTCAGATGCAGCGAACGGTTCATCAGCGGCAATAGTAACAACGTCAGCGACGGCGGCAGCTCTTTTCTCCTCCTGGACGCGCTTCTCTTCCTCGATGGTGCAGAGAACGCGGATCGAGTCGTAGATCATCCTCGTTCGCCTCACGACCTCACGGAAATGAAGCTGCTCGTGAAGGCGGAGTTCGGAGACCCTCACCAGCTGCTTCTTCTTGCTTACGCGCTTCGAAGGAGCCGCGACGACCAACGACGAAGATGGCGGAACGGGAACCAAGGCGCGTGAATCCGCTTCGGGCGTTGCCTCAACCTCAGCCTCAGCCTCAGGTTCAGGTTGGGAACTAGAAGCATAGGAAAGAGAATCTTGAAAATTCGGGTGCGACTGTGACTGTAATTGTGGCGTCACGGGTTCCGGAACGGCGTCCTTTTGGAAGAGAGTATCAGAGAAAGCTGTACGGAAGAGCTGAGAGACTCGGAAGAAGTGGTTGTAGAGTTCGGAGTCTTCTTGTTCTTCTGGAGAAGCAGACGCGAATGGTGGCGCGTGTAACTCAAACTCGTTGTTGTTAGGTTGGGGTGGTTGTAGTTGTTGCTGGTGAGGGAACCAGTGAGGGCGTTGTTGGGAATTATTAGAAAAGAAGAAATCGTCGAGAGGCTCTGGTTTTGGAACTAGTAACGGCGTTTGTGTTGGTTGTAACCGTAACGGCGTTGGGGTGAGGCCTGGCGGTGAATGAGGGTGTGGGTTGTTGCTTGGGGTTTGGAGTGAGAGAAGAGAATCCATCGTTTGAAACGGGAAAAGAAATGAAATGTTTTAAGTGAACGAGAAAGAAAAGAAGCTACATTGGATGCATTTTATTAAAGTTCTTGTTTCTTGGGAAGAAGAGAAAGAAAGAAGCGAAGGAAGGAGGAGAATGAGCTATGAGGTGGTGCTTTTTTGTTGTAAAGAGGAAAGAGTGAGAGTGCCGAAAGACTGAAACTCTGAAAGAGTGATGATGATGAGACAAATGGAGTTGGAGTCGCCACTCACTTCACCTGAGGATTGGAGTTAAAGAGAAAAAACCCACCAGCATATTTAATTGTTTATTTATTAGTAAATACTAAATAGTAATTACCACTACTCTTGCTTTTTTTTTTTTTTAATTGTTGGTGTTATTGACAAATATTATATTAAAGGGTTTAGTTAATTTATGTGTATTAAATATATTTGTTAAGATTATAAAAAAATTTAATTTTAAAATATTAGTTTTATATTTATTAAAAAATATTTAAATTTTTTAAATAATAATTTTATTGTATGTCTTTAAAGTATATTGTAACACCCTAACTTTTAACAACTTATGATCGCACTAAAAATCCGAGCATTACCTATTTTTACCCTTTAATTTCATACTATATTTATTTAATATTGAGCCTCTGCAAATACAAACCGAAATTTTAATTAAGAAAACAAAAAACTTTTACTTTAAATCACTTAATCACAAAGGTATATATTCTTAAATACAAGTCCTATCCATCTAAAAACCAAAACAATAAACGACGAGGGAAAAATAAAATTTAAGACTAAACCAAATACAGAAAATATGAATACATATATATACATAAAATTCTGTAGTTCGGTCGTAGTTTCGCGCCAAGAATTCCTGAACCTGTTGCTGAAAAGAAAATTTGTAGGGGATGAGAATATCGTCCTCGAAGGTTCTCAATAGGGAAAAGAAATGCCGTAAAAGTAATGAATAAAATGCGAATAATTAACTTTATTCAATAAAACTATTTTTATCAAACCTTTGAAAATACTTCTTAATTTTACTTTAGATAATTAATTACTTTTTTAAAATTTCTGAATTTAAAACAAATCTCAATCACAACATTAATTTTTAATTACCTTAATACACAAATTAATAGCACAAGAGACCCAATTGGAGACACAAACAAGGCAGAATAAGACAAACAGCACAATCACAGAAAAATAAAACAAGTAAACACAACCAAATACAAATACGCAAATAATATGATACATGTCTGTCCTAAACAGGCCATGAGCTCATGCGTTAGTTGTCTACCCGCAACCCGACGTTACTCAAGGCGAACCCCAAATATAGTTTTTTCACTGTGTCAGTCAGGCACATTGGTATCATCATGAGCGAACTATGTCAGTCAGGATACCTCGGGATCACGGGTTTATCCGTGTCAGTTAAGCTGAATCATAATCATAATAATTTTGCTAGCATCTCTAATGTGCATCACAGTAAGAAACAGGCTATCAGTTAGGCAAGCGTTTCTGCATTAGTAATTCGGCATAAAGGCCTAATCAAATAACCAATTCTCAACTATATTTTTCATCTATCATTTCTCATTCCTTCTCTTTTTGTCGTATCTCCGTATTACTAAGTAATCAATCATACCTCTGCATATAATTAAGCATACCTCTGCATTACCATATAATTTTATATATTTCTAGGGACAACTTACACATTTTAATTTAACTAAGTCCATATATTCTACAAAAATTCGGATATAATCTCCCCTGAAAATGGGACTAAAACCATCCTACGGATTCTCTCAATCTCAACAACTCATCAACCTTTCCTCAATAATTTATCAGACAGAAGATTTTCAATAATCAACTTATCATAGTTTGATTTAACAACCAATCACTATATAATCTTTGTTAACCATTCATGTATTTTGGTTACAACCCAAGTCAATAGTCCAAACATTTTCATAATCATCGCTCAAGCTTATTTCAATGCCATAGTTGGCTATTCAGTATCAAACTCATTTCTAATCCTTATTTCACATTTTAATTTAACTATAAAAATCCTTTAAAGATTTGAAAAAAGAGTTTATTATTCTTTTAAATCACTCAATTCCTCTGGGCCTTCACTTACGCATTTTAACTTGAAAATACAACCATAATTTTTATTTACAAACACCCAAAATACATTTCATCCAATGTAACCAAAATTTTCATCAAAACATTCACATAGAAATACAATCGCATACTTGTTTCCAACTCACATACAGTCAACTTTCATCACAATCAATCACATATTCAACCTTCACAGCGCCATCAAACAAACCAAAATCAATTTTATCATATTCAAACATACTCACTATCACCAACTTCATCAATTCTCACCAATTAGTCATACAAAATATTTATAAATTATTTGTAATAAAAACTTTTAATTTTAAAACGAACCCCCTACCTCGATTAACCGAACTCGGGGATTAAATGCGACAATCTCACTTAGTCTGAACTCACAGCGGCAACGGCAATTTCAACGCAATCTAAAACAGCAGCTGTGGCACCAACTAGGTTTTTGAATTACGGAATTGGAATAAAAATGGAGAGTGGCACTGTTGGTGGTAACTTCAATGGAGGAAAACCCCAAAATAAAAACTGCAGTGGCATGTCCTAATGGAACAGGAATGAAATTCGGAGGAATATGGTGGTATTATCAGCTCAGGGGAAGGCAGAATAGAACAATAATGGTAGCCTAGACAGTAAAGGTTTCCATCGATTCTAGCAGTAGGAGTGCATCTGGTGCGGAATTAAACTTCGCACAACTGAACTAGCAAGTTCACTGGGTCGTCCAAGTAATACCTGAGCGAGTCAGGGTCGATCCCACAAGGATTGTCGGCTTGAATCAAGTTGTGGTTATCTTGTAGATCTTAGTCCGGCTGATAGAAAAGTTATTTGTTTGTTTAAAGCGCATAAAAGTAAAATAAAGATAACGTTACTCAGATAAGTTGATGGTGAATGCAATGATAAGAAGATGGTTAAGGTTTTAGAGATGCTTTGTTCTTTTGGATCAATCTAGTCTTACTGTCTACTCCAACTGTGGATGATTTCTTCTATGGCAGGCTGTATGTGATCAACGCCTCTCTTGAGAGGTCGCCGATCTTCCTCTAGACTGAACACCAGGGTTAGTGCGCATCCAGTTTGAATGAGGGTGAAGCTCCTACAGTTCATTCCCCTTGGTGATCCTACTCAAAACGCCACAGACAAGGTCGAATCTTCCGGATCAGAGAATGCTGCGCCTTTAGTTCTAGCCTTTACCACAAAGACTCTACTCTCCCCATACCTCGACTGAACTGGTGTCTCGAGAAGTCCCCAACAAAGTCGTGGATTAACCGTCTAAGAGATGTATAATCAAGCTAGTGGTTCACTGATATCCGATGAAAGACGCTTGCTGAACCCATGTAGAACAGAAATAACTTTTGACAGTTCAACTCATTCATAAGGTTGAAGAACGAAGATACATCTTAGGAGAAGATCAAACATGAATTGAAATAGAACAGTAGTACTTTTATTAATCCATAAAACTCAGCAGAGCTCCTAACCTCAACCTAGGAGGTTTAGTGGCTCATACTGATAGAAAATACAATATGAAATTCGAAAATATGCTGGGAGAGATCAAAAGTTGTTTGAAGATCCTAAACAATGGTGATCTTCTCCTATATATACTAGTCTAATAACTAAGAATTACAGAAATATGATTAACTAAGGCTTGTAGTGCGAAAATCCACTTCCGGGGCTCACTTGGTGAGTGTTTGGGTTGAGCTTGAGTGGTCTCCACGTGCTAGAACTCCCTAGGGGCGTTGAACGCTGGATAGGGGCCCCCTTTTAGGCGTTGGACGCTGGTCACTCCTTTGTGGGCGCTGGACGCCAGAATAGGGTAGATGGCTAGCGTTAAACGCCATTTTTGAGCCTTTAATTCTAAAGCACAGTATAGACTATTATACATTGCTGGAAAGTCCTGAATGTTAGCTTTCCATAGACATTGAGAACGCTCCATTTGGACTTCTGTAGCTCTAGAAAAGCTCTTTCGAGTGCAAGGAGGTCAGATCCTGACAGCATCTACAACACTTTCTCTGTCTTTGAATTAGACTTTTGCTCCAGCTCCTCAATTTCAGCCAGAAAATACCAGAAAATTGCATAAAAATACAAAATCAAAGTAGAATTCAAAAATGTAAATTTTGTACTAAAACCTATGAAAATATAATAAAACTTAAATAAAACATGCTAAAGACGATATGAAAATGATGGCAAAAAATGATAAAATATCCGCTCATTACAACACCAAACTTAAACTGTTGCTTGTCCCCAAGCAACTAAAAAGAAAGTAGGATAAAAAGAAGAATAAGATACAATAAATCTCAAAGTTTCCGATGAAGCTCAGTTTCAATTAGATGAGCGGGACTTAGTAGCTTTCTGCTTCTGAATAGTTTTGGCATCTCACTATCCATTGAAGCTCAGAAGTGTTGGCATCCTTAGGAACTTAGAATCCAGATGATATCATTAACTCTCCTAGTTTAGTTCTTTTTTATTCTTGAATACAGCTTTTAGAGTCTTGGCCGTGGCCCTAAGCACTTTGTTTTCCAGTATTACCACCGAATACATAAATGCTACAAACACTTAACTGGGTGAACCCTTTCGGATTGTGATTCAGCTTTGCTAGAATTCCCAGATAAAGGTGTCTAGAGTTATTAAGCACACTCTTTGGATCTTTGGATCCTTACACTTGCCTTTTAGTTTAAAGAGCTATTGGCTTTTTCTATTGCTTGCTTTTTCTGCTTTTTCTCTCTTTTTTTTTCGCATGCATATATATATATATATATATATATATATATTCTTTTATTGCAACATGCTTTTTCTTTATCTTTTTGCTACTTTTTCTTGCTTCAAGAATCAATTTTTTTTGGATTTTTCAGATTACCAATAATACTTCTCCTTTTTCATCATTCTTTCAAGAGCCAACATTCTTAATTCCAATTTTAAATATGCACTATTCATTCATACATTCAGAAAACAAAAGCAATGCCACCACATCAAAATAATTGACTATTCTTATTATAGAACTCGAAATTCATGTATCTCTCAATTCTTTTTCAAATAAAATTTTCTTTTAAGCAAGGTGATAGATATATGAAACACTTTATAGCCTTAAGACATAGATAGAAATGATCATGCACTAAAAACAAGAGAACAGACAGTAAAACATAATGGAAAATAGAAACATAAAAGCAAGGGATGATGGAACGGGACCACCTCAGTGACGGCGGCTACCACTTCCTCTAGAGAATCCAATAGAGCGCTTAATGTCTTCAATGTCACGCCTTTGTCTCTATTTTTCTTCCCTTATAGCTCTTTGATCTTCTCTAATTTCATTGAGGATGGTGGAATGCTCTTGATGCTCCATCCTCAGCTGATTCATGTTAGAGCTTAATTCTCCCATAGAGGTATGCCATTGATCCTAATAGCTTTGAGGAGAAAAATACATCCCTTGAGGCATCTCAGGGATCTCATATTGAGGTGGCTCTATATGCTCATATTGTGGTTCATGTGCTGGCTCTCTAGTATGCTCCATCCTTCTTTTAGTGATGAGCTTGTCATCCTTAATGAAAATGTCGCCTTCTATGACAATTTCAGCTGAATTGCATAGGTGACAGATAAGATAAGGGAAACCTAACCCTGCTTGGGTGGAGGGCTTGTCCGCCACTTTGTATAACTCTTGAGGTATCACCTCATGTACTTCTACCTCACTTTCGAGTATGATGCAGTGGATCATGATAGCTCGGTCTATGGTCACTTTGGACCGGTTAGTAGTGGAGATGATAGAGTGTTGGATGAATTCCAACCATCCTCTAGCTATTGGCTTGATGTCAAGCCTTCTTAGTTGAATAGGCTTGCCTTGGGAATCCTTTTTCCACTGTGCTCCTTCCACACAGATGTCTGAGAGCACTTGATCCAGCCTTTGATCAAAGTTGACTCTTCTAGAGTAAGGATGTGGGTCTCCTTGCGTCAAAGGCAAGTTAAATGCAAACCTCACACTTTTCGGACTAAAGTCTAAGATTCTTCCTCGGACCATGGTGCTCAAATTTTTAGGATGTGGGTTCACACTAATGTCATGGTTTTTTCGTGACCCATGCATTAGCATAGAACTCTTACACCATTAGGATCCCAACCTCTTGGATGGGATTGGTTGGGACTTCCCAACCTCTTCTCCGAATTTCATATCGGATCTCCGGATACTCATTCTTCTTAAGTCTAAAAGGGACCTCAGGGGTCACTTCTTCTTTGCCACTACTTCATAGAAGTGGTCTTGGTGGGCTTTAGTGATAAATCTTTCCATCTCTCAAGATTCAGAGGTGGCAGCTATGGCCTTTCCTTTCCTCTTTCTAGAGGGTTCTCCAACCTTGGGTGCCATAAGTGGTAATGAAAAGCAAAAGGCAAGGCTTTTCCAACACCAAACTTAAAAGCTTTGCTCGTCCTCGAGAAAAAATAAACAAAACCGAAGAATGGAGTAGAAAAAGAAGAAAATAGATGGAGATGGAGGGAGAATGAGCAATTTGGCCAAGTGGGAGTTAAAGGTGTATGAGTAGTGTGTGGGATAAGTGGTATGAGGGGGTATTATAGGGAGGGCATGGTTAGGGTTTCGAATGAATGGGGGGAATATGGGTGGGAAATTTTGATTTTTAGTGGGTGGGGGTTAGTGGGAGTTATGATGATTTTTGAAGAAGAGGTATGGATGTGATTGGTTGAGGGTTTATAGGAAAGAGTGTGTGGGAAAGTGTGAAAAAAAGAGAGAAGAAGGTGGGGTAAGTGAAGATGTTGTGGGACCCACTGGTGCTGAGAGGTTTAGGAATTTGAATTCTCTGCCCACCTTATGGGCATTGAACGCCCAGCTCATGCTTCATGGCTGGCGTTCAACACTAGCTTCCTGCTCCATTCAGGGCGTTGAATGCCCAAGAAGGACCTTCTTCCTAGCGTTCAGCGCCAAGTCTTCTGCCAATTTGGGCGTTGAACACCCAGCCTTTGCTCAGCCTTTGCTCCATGGCTGGTGTTCAATGCCAGGTTGGCTGCTCTTGGTGGGCGTTGAACGCCCACTCTGCCTTCCTTGTGTGGCGTTTAATGCAGTAAGATACTCTATCCAGAGTGTTCTATTTTTGTCTTTGAACCTTTATGTCTCTGTTCTGACTACTGCACATGATCATGAACCTAAAGAAATAACTAAAGAAAAACAAACTTAAGGAATTAAAAGAAATATAAATAACTAAATAAGGTTGGGTTGCCTCCCAACAAGCGCTTCGTTAACGTCACTAGCTTGATGGTTAGCTCCTTTATGGAGATTGATATGGGCTCAGAATTTTTCCCCTTATAGTGAACTTTCTTCCTGTCTTCTCATGGATGAGCTCCACATGCTCTAGAGACAGGACACGACTCACTGTATGTAGTATGACTGGCTTCTTGGTGAAGACAACTCTCATGCCAGGTAAGAGGCCTTCAGTGGGGACTTTCTTGTCCCTCCAACCTTTAGGTACTTTCTTTTTAGTACCTTTGTTCTCAATGCTTGTTGATGACTGCCCAACACCAAACTTAGAATTGGTGTTTGAGGGCTTAGTAAAGCTCTGTACTGAAAGAGATAGTTGGAATACTAAGTATTGCACAATTATCTCTCTTTTTTTAGGTAGGGGGGTTGGGGTGAGGCATCCTGAACAAGATGTGATCCTCCCCTAGTTGTAGAATCAGTTCCCCCTTAGCTACATCAATGATAGCATTGGCAGTGGCTAGGAAAGGTCTTCCAAGGATGATGGATTTATCCTCATCTTCCCTAGTATCTATGATTATAAAGTTTGCAGGGATGTAAAGGTCTTCAATCTTCACCAAGACATCCTCTACTAAGCCATATGCTCTTTTCATTGATTTGTCTGTTATTCAATGCAAACTAACTAGATGCAATCTATCTACGTGCAATCTATCTAAATGCTTACAATTACTTGGTAAAAAAAAATCAATTTCCAAGAAAACCAATATAAGCATAAGGGCTAAAGCAATAACAATCAAATCAAACCCACAATTGAATTGAGTTATTAAAAGATTTTATAAACTTGCAAGAAAAGAGATGATCATGGTGAAAACATGTAATTGAGCAATCGAACCCTTACCGGATGTGTATCCGCTCTAGTCACTCAAGTGTATAGGGTTGATTCACTCAATTCTCCCCTAATCATGCTTTTTAAGATTTGTTTTTCATCTAACAATCAACACTTATTTCATGCATGCATACAAATATCATGAGGAATTTTCCATAGGTTGTAATGGGGTTAGGGTCAAGGTAGGATGCATATGGGTAAGTGGACTAGAGTTTGAATCTTTGATTAACCTAAGCTTCCCACCTAACCTATATAAAAACCTATAAAATTTAAATGCTAACCTAACTACACATAATCCTCACTTTTTCACACACTCATGCATTCTCTTTTCAATTCACATCCTATATGCATTGATATTATTGAACTCTACTTTGGGGCGTTTTGTTCCCTTTTTATTGCTTTTCTTTTTCTTTCTTTTTTATATATTTTTTCTTTTAATTTTTTTTCAAACTAAAATATATTCAAGAACATCAATGCATATGATTTAACATTCAATGCATGAGCATGTACCCAATTCTCAAAATTTTGACAAAAATACAAAAACACTCTTTTATCCCAACCAATATTCCCAACTCTCCCAAACTTGAATGATAAGCACTCTCACTAGCCTAAGCTAATCAAAAATCCAAACAAGGGACATTTATTATTTTTCACTTAAGGCTTGTAATGTGCTAAAATTAAGAACAAATGGGTTAAGCATAGGCTCAAAATTGGCTAACAATGGAAGATAAAAGGTAGGCTATTTGGGTAAGTGAGCTCGATGAAACAATGGCCTCAATCATATAAATGCATTTATACACAAAATAATGGACATAAAGAATCAAACAAATCAAAGATTACAATCATAGAAAGAGAATAATGCACACAAGAATGAAAATAAGTGGTTATATGATGTAACCACACAATTAGGCTCAAATCTCACCTGCTTGTGTTCGTAGCTCAAAACATGATCCACAATATATGTAATTCAAGCAAGTTCTAAATTTTTTTTTCAAATCAATTGGGGGTGCCCTATAAATAAATTCCTTGGAAAATTTCATTATTTTGATTAAGCTTATATATATTATGTATGAGCTTAGAACTGTCGTAATCTCTGATTAACCTTTGCTTTACGATGCGAGGTAAAGCTTAGGCTAATTAGGGTGTTACATTTAGTGGTATCAGAGCGGTTCGTCCTCGTGAGCCTAAGGGATGAGCCGATTGTGTTTCATTACATACTCTGTGTGTCTTTTTCTTTGATGCTATTAGGTTATCTGCTTGATATTGCATAGCATGCTTATTTGTGAGTGCTGTTTGGGATAATTGAAGCACTAGAATTTTGATATTGAGACTGATCACCTTGATATCGATTGTTTGGTGCAGACAGCAACCCTAATGGCCACTCGCAGACGAGGTCGAGCCCGTTCACGAGAGAGTAGGAATGCGCAACCGGCTGACAACCATGCCGAATTCATGGAGGCCATGGCTAACTTAGCGAATACCATGGAGGCTAATGCTGCTGCGACTCTGCAAGCTGTGCAGAGGTTGGGCCAACCGGCTAGGAATGGCAATGGAAACGGTGAAGGGAATGCTCGTGATAATGCTGAGGAAAACGGCAATAACACGGGAGGTGTTCCGATGACGTTGGCGAATTTTCTCTAGGTTCACCCACCAATCTTTCGAGGATCAACTAATCCTACAGAAGCAGACAACTGGTTCCAGGCTATGGAGTATGCTTTACAGGCGCAGCATGTTCCAAATAATCAATATGTCGAGTTTACCGCTTATCAGCTTGCGGGAGAGGCCCAGCACTGGTGGCAAGCTGAGTGTCACTTGCTACAGCTTCCAGAACACCGATGTTCTGTGGGATATATTTCAGATGGGCTTCTATAAGTAATACTTCCCTGAGTCTGCAAGGGAAGCAAAGGAGATGGAACTGATGCAGCTGAAGCAAGGTTCCCTATCTATGGTGGACTACACAAGCAAGTTTGAGGAACTCTGTAGGTTTTCCAAGGTATGTCAGGGTGCCCCGGAGACTTATAAGAGTTGAAAGTGTATTAAATACCAAAGGGGGTTGAAGGACAACATTATGACTGATGTGGCTCCTATGGAGATCCGTGTCTTCTCCGGCTTGGTGAACAAGGTGAGAGTGGTGGAAGGGTATGCCAAGACGGTAGCTTCGTCCAAGAAAACTCACGGAGGGAGTTCTAGTTGAGGGCGTGGCAAGTATTTTCATCCGAGAGGTCAAAGCTTCAAGAGAGGAGGATATCCGCCTCAAAGGCAAGGAGGCTTTAGAAAGAACAATCAGAGTCAGTTTCAGTATGCTAAGGGGAGAGGAAATCAGAGTAAGAATTCTCCGAATTTGACTTGTGTGCGTTGTGGGTGTTTTCATCCTTATGACTCATGCAAGATTGGTTTAGGTGGTTGCTTCAGTTGTGGGTTGCCTGGCCACATTGCGAGGGATTACACTCGTGGGAGGAACCAGAATGTGGGCCAAAGTCAGCATCAAGGTCGAGTCTTTGCTGTGAATCCCAAGGATGCTTCTAAGGCGGATCCGTTGATGAGAGGTATTTGTTTAATTGGTGATAAGACTATAGTTGCATTGTATGATACTAGAGCATCGTATTCGTTTATTTCGTTTGCTAAGGTTGAGGAACTAGGCTTGAAAGTGTCAGAGTTAGCATTTGATCTGCTTGTACATACTCCGCATCAGATGGTTATGACTAGGTCAGGGTGTAGGCAAGTAGGTTTCAAGCTTGAGGGTAGAGACTTTGTGCATGACTTGATCTGTTTGCCAATGATTGGATTGGAAATGATTTTGGGGTTTGATTGGTTGTCGAAGAATTGGGTTTTGTTGGATTGCTTTGAACGGACAACTCGGTTTATACCGAAAGGAGAAAATGAAGCAGTAGTAGCTGCGGGGTATTACCTGAACTCTATTATGGTGCACTGTAGTGAGGAGGAGTGTCAGGGTTATATCCTGTTGGCTGCTAATGCGTTGGGTGATGCTCAGAACTTGGATCAAATTCCGGTAGTTAGAGACTTTTCGGAGGTATTCCCGGAAGATATCCCGAAATTCCCACCTCAAAGGGAGATTGAGTTTACGATTGAATTGGTGCCGGGAGCTGGACCAGTATCGATTGCGACGTATAGAATGGCTCCGATAGAGTTGGCAGAGTTAAAGACTCAGTTGGAAGAGCTTCTGAAAAAAAGGTTCATTCGACCGAGTGTGTCACCGTGGAGAGCGCCAGTTTTATTGGTAAAGAAGAAGGATGGAGGAATGCAATTGTGTGTGGATTACCGACAGTTGAATAAAGTGACTATGAAGAACAAGTACCCGCTGCCAAGGATAGATGACTTGATGGATCAATTGCAAGGAGTTGGGGTGTTTTCCAAGATCGATTTAAGATCCGGTTACCATCAGATAAGGGTGAAGGAGGATGATATCCCTAAGACTGCGTTTAGGACGTGCTATGGACACTACGAGTTTGCGGTGATGTCCTTTGGGTTAATGAATGCACTTGCTGTTTTCATGGATTACATGAACAGAGTCTTTCGTCCTTTTTTGGAGAAATTCGTGGTGGTTTTCATAGACGACATCTTAGTTTATTCCAAGATAGCAAAGGAGCATGAGGAGCACTTGAGGATTGTGTTGTAAATCTTAAAGGAGCGGAAGTTGTATGCTAAGTTGTCAAAGTGTGAGTTTTGGAAGGAGGAAGTAAAGTTCCTAGGTCACGTGGTGAGTAAAGGAGGGATAGCTGTAGATCCTTCGAAGGTAGAAGCGGTAATGGAATGGGAAAGACCAATGACGGTGACAGAAGTCAGGAGCTTTTTGGGCTTAGCCGGATATTACCGAAGATTCATTGAAAGATTTTCCCGGATAGCTTTTCCGATGACTAAGTTGACAAGGAAGGAGGTGCCTTTTGTGTGGACGTCGGAGTGTGAAGAAATCTTTGAGACTTTGAAACAAAAGTTAACTTCAGCGCCAGTTTTGATCTTGCCGGAACCGCATGAAGCGTTTGAAGTGTATTGTGATGCTTTCTTGAAGGGTTTGGGTTGCGTGTTGATGCAACACCGGAATGTGGTGGCTCACGCATCGCATCAGCTAAGACCGCATGAGGTGAATTACCCAACTCATGACCTGGAATTAGTGGCGATTGTGTTTGCATTGAAGATTTGGAGACACCACTTGTACGGTGTAAAGTTTAGCGTCTTTTCTGATCATAAGAGTCTCAAGTACATCTTTGATCAGAAAGAGCTTAATATGCGCCAGAGAAGGTGGATGGAGTTGCTTAAAGATTATGATTTCGAGTTGAGTTATCACCCTGAAAAGGCGAATGTGGTAGCAGACGCTTTGAGTCGGAAGTCCCTAACAATAGCTTGGATGAGAATCAAAGAGGAGGATTTAGTGGATAAGTTAGTGGATCTTAAGCTGGATATTGGAGAAGTTGCTGGAAGAGCCTGTTTGAATCAATTAGAGATCTCGAGTACATTTAAAGTAGAGATTTAGAAGGCTCAGCAAGATGAGCAGAAGCTTCAGAAATTGTTCCAACCAGTTGGTGATAAGAGGCGTAAGGAATTCACTATGGATGGTTGATAAACCACTATTTCATGGTTTATATTGTGTTTAATTGTGTGGTTTTATCATGATCTTGACCCACTTATTCATTAAAATAGCATGCATTTATATTTCCTTCCTGAAATTATTACATGAGTGAAAACTGCTTCCTAGAGACTTTTAATTATACATTTTACTTCTCCTTTATTCTATTCGATGCCGTGATCTGTGCGTTAAGCGTTTCAGGCTTTATAGGGCAAGAATGAGTTGGAGATTGGAAAGGAAGCTAGCAAAAATGGAAGGAACACAAGAAATTGAGGAGATAACCAGCGAGAAGCGACGCGGCCACATGGACGACGCGACCGCGCGGAGAAGATCAATCATAGTGACGCGGCCACATGGATGATGCGATCACGTGAAATGGAAAAGCACGAGTGACGCGGAGGCGTGGACGACGCGCCCGCGTGGTGAAGCGAAACGCGAATGACGCGTCCGCATGAGCGACGCGATCACGTGGCATGCACGATCTGCATAATTTGCAGAATCGCTGAGGGTGATTTTGGACCCTATTTTGACCCAGTTTTTGGCCCAGAACAGCAGACTAGAGCCAGAGAACATGCAGAAACCAAGAAGAACATTCATTCTACACAGTTTTAGTTTTTAGATCTAGTTTTTACTCCTCCTCTAGGTTTTCTCTCTAGACATTCATAGTTCTTAGCATTTAATTTGCGATTGCTCTTTGCATTGGAACACAGAGAAGAGTTATTACCTCATCAAGACTTCGTCATTCTAGTTCGTTTTCTTTACTTGGTTTACTCTTCCATGTTCTTTGCTTTGTTTAATTTTACCATTGGAATATTCTTAGGATTATTTAATACAAGGATCACTTTTATTTTTAATTGACTATTTTAATTTTTATTTACAATGTATTTCTTTAATTCCTTTTCATATGCTATGAATTTTACCTTTACAATGAGTGAGTAGTTCCCTAACTTGATGGGGAATTGATTGAAAGGAACCGTTGAGTTGGAAGGCTTGAAAGAAAAATTGTAATTGGGTTTATGGTTGGATTGCCTTCTAATCACTAACACCAATCCCTTTTAATTAAGTGGATTGCAACTTGTGAACGGACGTAGCATTCCAACTTGTTTAACTTTCCTTCACCTAGTGAAGGATAACTAAACAGGATAACCTTTAATTGTCAATTAATCCTGAGCGTATTCCAACAATAATAGGGATTCCAACTAATCAATTCCCAGTCAAGGCTTTTATTTACATTATTCAATTTCACCAATTTAATTTTCTGTTTGCCCAATTCAAACCTTTTTGAAAACCTCTGATTAATAAAATAGCACACTTTTCTGCAACTCGTTGGGAGACGACCTGGGATTCATACTCCCAGTATTTTAATTTCAATTTTCTGTGACATCTTTCTAAATTGATAGGCGGATTTTTGGCGAATTAAGAACTATACTTGCAACGTATATATTTTAACAATTTTTAATTCGCCAATTTCTGCCCGCACCAATTTTTGGCGCCGTTGCCGGGGAGTTGCAATAGAGTGCTAAAGTTATTAATTAGAATTTATTTATTTGCATTTTATTTTATTTTGCTACTATGAGCTGCATGTTTCTTTCGCTAGATGACGCGTTCACTTCCTGACCCACGCTTGCCAGTATTCGATCCTGATATTGAAAGAACCATCTCACGAATAAGGCGAGCTCGGCGTCGGTTAGTCCTCTCTGAGTGCGGATTTGAAACGCCATCTGAGGAAGAGACCAGCCCCCCGTTCTACTGATTTGGTTGATTCACGTGCAGACGACATGGCAGAACCTAGGAGAGTTACCATCCAGGAGGAAGGAGCCCCTGATTTTACAATGCAACCGTTTCAAGCGCATCACCCAGTGGTGGCTACAGATTTCGAAATAAAGACCGCACTGCTCAATTTGATGCCCAAGTTTCATGGCTTACCTGCTCAAGAGCCTATCAAGCACCTGAGAGATTTCTAGGCAGCCTGTTCTACTGTCAGGTGTGATGGTGCTGATGAAACTTCAATTCTGCTGAAAGCTTTCCCGTTTTCTCTTGAGGGAAAAGCAAGAGAGTGGTACTACACTCAATCCCTAGCAAATGTATCCAACTGGGATACGCTCAAAAAAGAGTTTTTGGAGAAATTCTTTCCATCTGAAGTTACTGATAAAATGAGGAAAGACATTTCCACAATTGTTCAAGATGACAACGAGACTCTCTTTGAATACTGGGAGCGCTTCAATAGTCTTCTGGAAGCATGCCCCCACCACATGGTCGACAAGATAATGTTATACTCAGCTATATCACACAGGGCATGAGGCCCCAAGATAAGACCACATTGGAAAGTGCTAGCAATGGGTCTATGAAGAAGTACAAAACCAATGATGAGGCATGGCAATTGATCAGCGACTTAGCTGAATCTACTTGGAACCACAGGCAGAAACAAGGCCATTCAAAAGTCGTTGCAGAAGTATCCTCTAACAGAGAGACTACTGCTCTAGCTCAGAGTATCTGTGAAATGACCAACTTGCTGAAGCAGATGCAATTGAATCAACAACAAGTTCAGCAAGCTCAACCTTCTCCAGCATAGCAAAGCCAGCAGTTAGTCCCACAGAGAGTTTGCGAAATTTGTGCTGATTATAGCCATTATACTGATGAATGCCCACAACTCCAACAGGAAGACAACATGGTGGGGTCCACTCATAACTTCTATGATCACCCTAACCAAGGGTACAATCAAGGTGGAAATAATAACCATGGATGGCAGGATAATTCTAACCAGAATTGGAGAGACAACAATAACAGAGGAGGCAGAGATAATCAGAGAAATCAGAGGTGGAATAATAACAACAACAGGCAACAGAACCAACCTTACAGAGCACCTCACCTGAGGCAGTCCCAAGGACCACAGAATACCCAACAGCAGACCTCTCAATTTACTCACCCTTCTTCGTCTCCTAATGAAGAGTTACTAAAATTTTTTGAGCGAAGTCAACAGACCATGGAAAATAACATTAATGCCAGTCTGAATGGTCTGACCGCTACTTTGCAAGCTCTTGTCTCACAGATTGGATCAATGCAAAATTCCAATAACCAACCTTCAAGTTCCGCTGGAATTCCCTCTCAACCATTACCCAATCCGAAGGGGGCATTAATGCCATCACCCTAAGGTCCGGAAACACACTGCAGGAGAGGAATCAGGAGGAACCAAGCTTACCAGAACACGCCTCAGCTGAAGAGGTAGTAGAAATAGAAGATGTTGAAGAGGAAGATGACATACAGGACATGGATGAAAAAGAAGAAGCCCAACCACAGGAGGAAGCACCAAAAGGCGCAGACACTGCAGAAAACACCACTCCCATTCCATTTCCACAACTTATAAAGAAGCCCAGGAAGTAGCTGGAACCCGATCCCAAAATGGTAGAAATATTCAAAAAGGTTGAAGTAACTGATAAACCACTATTTCATGGTTTATCTTGTGCTTAATTGAGTGGATTTTATCAACTCTTTACCCACTTATTCATACTATTTGCATGGTTTTATATTTCCTTCCTAATTATGTGTTTTGATTGAAAACATGCTTCTTTGATCTTATATTTGCTTATTATTAATCCTCTCTTATTACCATTAGATGTCTTGATATGTGTGTTAAGTGCTTTCAGAGATTATAGGGCAGGAATGGCTTGGAGGATGGAAAAGAAGCATGCAAAAGTGGAAGGAATACAAGAAGTTAGAGAAATTACTAAGCTGTCCAGCCTGACCTCTTCGCACTCAAACAGCTATAACTTTAGCTATAGAGGTCCAAACGACGCGGTTCTAGTTGTGTTGGAAAGCTAACGTCTGGGGCTTCGATTTGATATATAATAGGCCATAGTTTCCTTGATGCTAGGCGACGCGACCGCGTGCTTCATGCGGCCGCGTCGCAGTGACGGAATTCCAGCGTGGTTGAATTCGAGACCAGCGAATTCTGGACTGTTTCTGACCCAGTTCTCAGCCTAGAAAATACAGATTAGAGGCTATAAAGTGGAGGAATGTATCCATTCATAAAGGGGCTCTCATAATTCACTTTCCATGATTTAGATTTAGTTTGAGAGAGGTTCTCTCCTCTCTCTCTTAGGATTAGGATTTAGGACTTCTCTTAGTTTTAAGAGTGACTCTCGATCCCAGGTTTAATGTTCTTTTCTGTTTAATTTCGTTGCCATTTTTATTCACCTTAGTACTTTAATTGATATTTATCTTTTGAATAATTGGCTTATGGCTTTCATGTTATGATTTTCTTTATTAATGCAATTGAGGTATTTTCAGATTTGTGATTTATATTTAGCTTTTTACATTCTTGGTTTTGGTTAAGAAATCAGTAACTCAGGAGTTATCCAATTCAACAGCATAATTGATAATTGTTATCTTGCCAATTGAATTGAACTTCAATAATCCCAATCTTTTCTTAGGAAATAAATAGGATTCGAAGATCAAACTAATTAATCCCTTGACTTTCCTTTACTTTAGTAAAGGTTGACTAAGTGGAATTAAGATTCAATTTTCATTATCATTGATAAGGATAACTTGGTCTGGACTTGCAATTTCTAATACCTTGCCAAGAGTTTATGTTTATTGTTATTATTTTATTCCCTCTGCCATTGCTTTTCTAACTTTTTACCTGGATCCAAAAACCCCAAAATATACCTTTGCATAACCAATAATAAGAACATACTTCCCTGCAATTCCTTGAGAAGATGACCCGAGGTTTAAATACTCGGTTATCAATTTTAAAGGGGTTTGTTACTTGTGACAACCAAAATGTTTGCACGAAGGGAATTTTGTTGGTTTAGAGACTATATCTACAACACGACTGTTTTTATGAACTTCTTTACTGGCAAAAATCCTAACGTCAGTAATCGTTCCTCTTTTTGATGTTATTCAACAAGTACCTAAATATGCAAAGTTTCTAAAAGATTTATGTATACATAAGGACAAAATTCATGAATTAGAAACTATTCCTTTAGGTAGTTCCATATCTGCTTTAATGGGAGGATTACCTGAGAAGTGTAGTGACCCAGGTCCTTGCATAGTTAGTTGTACTATTGGTGGAGTAGTAATTTATGATTGCATGTGTGATTTAGGAGCATGTGTTAGTATAATGCCTTTGTCCATATATGATATTTTGAGGCTCCCTCCATTAAAAAGGTCGGCAGCTCGTTTTGTGTTAGCAGATAAAAGCATTATTACAGTGGCTGGAGTTGCTGAAGATGTTTTAGTGAACATTAAAGGGCTTACATTTCCCACTAATTTTTATATCTTGGAGATGCCTCATAATGACTCAGATAAGCCATCATCAATCCTACTTGGAAGACCATTCCTAAAGACATCAAAATTCAAATTGGATGCTTTTTCAGGAATATACTCTTTTGAAATAGATGGCCATATAGTAATCTTCAATCTGAATGGAGTCATAAACAACCCTCCAGAAGATCATTCTATCTTCCAGTGTGATGTCATAGATGAAACTGTAGCTGAAGTCCACAAGGAAGAGTTAGAAGAGAGGCACATTGGACAAGGTCCAAGTGTGGGGACCCTCTTGACTGACAATGAGGACACCTCAGCATTTTCACAAGCTCCAGACAATCCAGAACCTACCCATGATCAGAAGTTGGAACTGAAACCTCTTCCTCCACATCTCAAATATGCTTATCTTGAAGATGAGCAGAAGTTCCCCGTTATCATTGCAAGGGAACTCACTTCTCAACAAGAAGAACAGTTACTTGATGTACTGAGGAGGCATAAGAAAGCAATTGGGTGGAGTTTGGCAGACATAGTAGGCATCAACCCTCAAGTATGTGAGCACAGAATATTTTTAGAAGAGGGAGCAAGACCTGTCCCTCAACCCCAAAGAAGATTGAATCCCACTATCTTGGAAGTTATCAAAAAGGAAGTGACCAGACTACTGGAAGCAGGTATCATCTACCCCATTTCAGACAGTGAATGGGCTAGCCCAGTACAAGTGGTGCCCAAGAAGTCTGGAGTCACTACAGTGAAGAATGAGCATGGAGAGCTCATAGCAACTAGAGTTCAAAATGCTTGAAGAGTCTGCATCGATTACAGGCATCTCAACCAAGCTACCCGTAAGGATCACTACCCACTTCCATTTATTGATCAAATGCTGGATCACCTGTCAAGTAAATCACATTATTGCTTTTTAGATGGTTACACAGGTTATTTTCAGATTCATATAGCTCCTGAGGATCAGGAAAATACCACTTTTACATGTCCTTTTGGGACTTATGCTTACAAGAGAATGCCCTTTGGCTTGTGCAATGCACCAGCTACTTTCCAAAGGTGTATGATGAGTCTTTTCTCTGATCTTATTGAGGACTGTATAGAGGTTTTTATGGATGATTTTAGTGTTTATGGTGATTCTTTTAGCCTTTGCTTAGATGGATTATCTAGAGTATTAGATAGATGTGTTAATACAAACCTTGTATTGAATTTTGAAAAATGTCATTTTATGGTAAAACAAGAGATTGTATTAGGACATGTGGTATCTAATAGTGGCATTTCTGTAGACCCAGCAAAGGTGAATGTTATTTCTAGTTTACCTTATCCCTCTTCTGTGAGGGAAGTCCGTTCGTTCCTTGGCCATGCAGGTTTTTATAGGAGATTTATTAAGGACTTTAGTAAGGTAGCACTTCCCTTATCCAGATTACTACAGAAGGATATTGAGTTCGAGTTCAGTAAGGATTACAAACAAGTGTTTGATAAGTTGAAAGCCGCCCTGACTCAAGCTCCAATCGTGAGAGGACCAGACTGGAGCCAGCCATTTGAAATCATGTGCGATGCTTCCAACCATGCAGGAGGAGCAGCGCTGGCTCAGCGTGAAGGTAAGGACCCTTTTGTTATAGCTTATGCGTCTAAGACTTTAGACGCTGCCCAGTCCAATTATACTACTACTGAAAAAGAGCTTCTTGCTATTGTTTTTGCTTTGGATAAATTATGAGCTTATTTACTTGGTACTAGAGTAGTAGTGTATTCGGACCATACAGCTTTAAAGTATCTATTATCTAAAAAGGAGTCCAAACTAAGGCTTATACGTTGGATACTGCTATTACAAGAATTTGATTTAGAAATAAAGGATAGGAGTGGTAACCAGAATTTAGTGGCAGACCACTTGAGTCGCCTTGAGCACATTAAGGGTGATTCTGCTCCTATAGATGATAATTTTCCATTTGATAACCTGTAAGTAGTATCTGAGGTATCTCCCTGGTATGCACATGTAGCTAATTATCTAGTTAGCCACACATTTCCTCCTAACTTTTCTAAGCATCAAAGAGACAAGCTGAAAAGCGAGTCTAAATATTATATATGGGATGACCCATATTTATGGAGATGTGGCGGTGATCAGGTAATTAGACGGTGTGTGCCTCAATCAGAATTCCAGTCCATCTTAGAGGCCTGTCACTCATCTGAGAGTGGAGGACATTTTGGCCCTCAAAGAACTGCTAGAAAAATCTTGGACTGTGGATTCTGGTGGCCTACTCTTTTTAGAAACGCTGCTGAATTTTGTAAATCTTGCCCCCCATGCCAAAAATTTGGTAATATATCCAGGAGGGATAAGATGCCTCAACAAATTATGCTTTTCTGTGAAATTTTTGATGTTTGGGGCATTGACTTCATGGGTCCATTTCCAAATTCTAATGGTTATCTTTATATATTATTAGCTGTGGACTACGTTTCCAAATGGGTGGAAGCAATTCCTACCCGCACTGATGATGCTAAAACTGTTGTTTCCTTTGTGAGAAACCATATTATCTGTCGCTTTGGATCACCACGAGCAATCGTGAGCGATCAAGGCACCCATTTTTGTAACAGGAGACTAACAGGACTAATGAAGAAGCATGGGATAATTCATAAGGTTGCGATAGCATACCATCCTCAGACCAATGGGCAAGCCGAGGTGTTAAACAGAGAAATAAAGCGTATCTTGCAGAAGATAGTCAAACCTCATAGAAGAGACTGGAGCACCATGCTACAAGATGCACTCTGGGCATACAGAACAGCATACAAAACACCCATTGGGATGAGTCCGTTCCGCTTAGTTTATGGAAAAGCTTGTCATCTTCCTGTTGAGGTAGAGCACAAAGCCTTTTGGGCAGTCAAGGAGTGCAACATGGGGATGGAGAACGCCGGAGCTGAAAGGAAGTTGCAACTGCAAGAACTGGAAAGCCTTCGCCTAGAAGCTTATGAGAACTCAAGACTATACAAGGAAAAGGTGAAGGCTGCACATGATCAGCACATCAAGAGGAAAGAGTTCCAACCTGAGGATTTAGTCCTCCTTTAGAAATCTCGTCTGAGGCTCATGCCAGGCAAGTTGAGATCCAGATGGGAAGGTCCATACAGAGTAGAGAAGGCCGAACCGTACAGAGTTTATCACCTAAGTCATCCTTCAAGTTCTGAACTTATCAAAGTTAATGGACAATGCCTAAAGCTATACCATGGCGAGAAGATGCAGAAAAACAAGGAGCTTGAGATCTTCCTCTTGGAAGATCCCCACATAGCAGAAGATTGAGCTAGTGGAGCGTCTAACTTACGGACGTTAAAGCAAAGTGCTAGGTGGGAGACAACCCACCATGGTATGATCGTTTTTTTCTTTATTTTTAGTTTTTCATATTCAATAACTCTTCTCTTTATCAGTACTTTCGTGCATTTGCATCTGCATATTTAAAAAAAAAAGGGGGGGGGGGAAGGTGCCACGCGACGCGACCGCATCAGCGACGCGTCCGCGTGGCAAGGAGAGGAGAGAAAATTAAAAACGAACAGAGAGTCATGCTGGAGCGTGGCTGGAGGAGTGCTAGTGGCACAAATCAGCCCACGCGACCGCGTCGCCAACGCGTCCGCGTCGTATGGGCATAATGACCTCCCACGCGACCGCGTGCCCCACGCGACCGCGTGCCCCACGCGACCGCGTGCCCTGCTTTTCGACGTAGAAAGAGTGCACAACTGAAAGTTGTGCTAGAGTGGTGCTGGGCTGGCGCTGGACGCGCAATCCCCCTCACGTGACCACGTGCCCCACGCGGCCACGTCGTACCCCATCAACTGCCCACTCACGCGATAGCATGCCCCATGCGATCGCGTCACCTAAAATTTGGCATTTAATGATTTTGAACAGAGAGTTGTGCGAGTGCGAGGCAACCCTCGCGCCACTGGCACAAACTGGGTCACGCGACCGCGTGACCGATGCGACCGCGTCCATCACCTTAAGCGCAAGTCGTGTGACTGCATGGCCCATGCGATCGCGTCGCTTGCGGCGCACAGTTTTCCTACTTTTGCCAAATATCATATCTTTCTCTTCTCTAAATCCTAATTTTTCTTTTCCCTCCTTATTTCTTCCTCCTCCCTTCTTCCTTATATCTCACCTTTCACTCTCTATCTCTCTCACCTCCATTACCAAGGTTTTATTTTCTTCTTCCCTCTTTCCTTTACTCTCATTCTTCTTATTTTATATGTTATTTTCTTTTCTTTCCTTTTTTTTTCATTATTCATATTTTCTTTCTTCTTCTTTCCTTTTTACATGGTGTTAGAATTTTATTTGAGTCCTTATTCTTCCTTAGATGCTTGTGAATTGTTGCAAATTGCTTGACAATTATATATTATTTTCTTTAAAGGGTCGCTTGCATGTTCACTTTAATACTTTCTATTCTTTATTTACCTTGCATGCTATGTGTTTGTGAAAAAGCCCATATGGCATTATGCACTTCTCTATGTTATTCTAATATTCAATGCTTGCTTTTCACAAATTTCCTTTACTATTATATTAATTGAATTTAATTGTCAATACAAACTTGATGGTTTGTTACAAAGTACTGCTTGGTCTATGCTACTCATGCCCTTTTCCGGCATGCCAATAAACACCTTGCATTCACTTGTCACTATATGCACTAGCTATCTTCCTTTGATGACTTTTCACATGTACTCATGAGCGTGTGTTAATGTCAGTTACCTCCTAATGTGCATCCATCACCACCTTTTCCATTCTCTTCCTTGCTATATACCTCTTTGAATTTAGTTTACTTTCTCTTCCCTTTTTCAGGATGGCCACCAAGAAAGGAAAAGAGAAAGCTACTCCCAAACCTCCAGCAAGAAGAGGAACTAAAAGAGCACTAGTTGCAGAGCCTTCTTCAACTGCAGTCAAGCTCTCAACAAAAAGAGTTAAGAGGATCATAAAGGTTGATGAAAAGGAGAAAGCCTTTCCAGTAAAGGACACTGCGCGATTTCTAAATCGCTACTGTGAGCAGATGTTCCCTATTCTAGCTGAAAGGAGTTACAACAATGAACACCTTCTTATCCTCCCACCCAATATTGCTACTTTTGTTGAGCCGCAAATTGAACGAAGACAATGGGGTTTCCTACAAAGACAACAGAAACAGGCCAATCTTTCTTGGGTAGTCGAGTTCTACTCTAACTTCTACCTGCCTACCCTACAGTCTGTCTTTGTCCGTCAGAAGCAAGTCCCCATTACAGAAGAGGCTATTCAAAAAGCTTTAGGTCTTCCCCCTATTCCAGAAGGATTGGACGCCTTTCAAGAAGCCGCACTCAAGCGCCAGATGTACCAATTTGACTGGGAAGCTGTTCTCAGAGTTATCGCACTACCTGGCAGCCGTTGGATCTACGGATACTATCGTACCCGCCCTAAGGGTATATTGGCTTCAGCACTTACCTTGGAGGCTCGCGTATGGGCACAGATCATGTCCCATTACGTCTTTCCGAGCACTCACGAGTCTTCCTTCACTGCGGACATGGCCTTTCTACTATGGTGCATCCTTACAGACCAGCCTCTAAATCTACCAAGACATATCTGGAATGCCATGGGACACGTACAAATTGCGGGCAACTTACCTTTTCCCACCTTGGTCTCAGATCTTATCTCAGCATCCGGAGTCTCCTACAGAGCTGGAGACACCAAAGCCATGCTCCCACGGGATGATCAGTATGTCCCTAATAGAAAATACCTCAGACTTTCAGCAGCCACTACAAGCCTTCCTACTGCTCCAGTTGAAGATATTCCTTCTTCAACACCACAAGCACCTACAACAGATGAACTGCTCCAGCAGATAATCAAAAGATTGGATCAGCAAGAACAGAAAGTGAAGTTAAGAGAGCGCCGTAACGAGCGCCGATTCAAACATCTCAAGGAGCTACTCAAGGGACACTTCAAGGACTCAGACACCCCGGACTCCACTTCTTTTACCAGCACAGGGAGCCATGACGGTCCCAACTGTGGAGATACTGCAACCAGCCCACCCCTGTTCCTGACAGATGGCACCGAGGACGGTGCAAAGCCTTACGTGTGGGGAGGTCGGTCAGTACCTGACTTCCGGAGGTAATTTCTCTTCTCTAGCACCAATAAATTAGGATATTTTAGTTAGTTTTTCTTTCTTTTATAGAATAGGACAAATTGCATAGTAATAGGTTAGTTGCATGCATGCTCTACTTGATTGAAAAGACAATAAGTCTCTTCTAAGACTCTATCTTTGGAACAAAATTTCACTAATTTTTCACATTTTTATGATAAATTTGCTTGAAGTTGTATTTGGAACATGATGTTTGAGCTAAAGAACACACAACCTGTGAAGATTTGAGCCTTTATGCATGGTTACATTATTTAACCATAATTATTTTATTCTTGTGTGTTTACTTCTCTATGATTGTAATCTATATTTTGTTTTATCTTATATGTCCAATATTTATTATATTTGTATGTTTGCATATGACTGAGGCCATTATTTGTTTAAACTCACTTATCCAAATTAAGCCTACCCTTTTCAATTACCTTTATTAACCACTTTGAGCCTTTAAATCCCATTTGTTCTATATTTCACCACATTACTAGCCTTAAGCGAAAAAATAATTGTATATCCCAAATTGAATCTTTGGTTAGCTTAAGATAGAATTGTGTGTTCTAGATAAGTATGGGAAATTGTGGGAACAAAAGTTATTAAGGGAATGTATCATGATAATTTAATAGGAATTTGGATACCTACTCATGTGAAACTATAAGAATAAAAAATCTATGTGCTTTGATAAGCTATGTTTATTCTTATGTTTCTATGTTTAAAAAAAATCCAAAAATATCTAATAAATAAATAAGGGGACAAAATTACCCTAATTTAAGAATTCAAAAGTCAATGCATGTATGATAAAAATTAAAAATAAGAGTTGAAACATGAGTATGGAAAGTGAAAGGAAATTTCTGGGTAGCTAGGTGTGAATTCTAAAGTTATATAGAGTATGTATATAGGTTATGTTAAAGCTTGGGTTAATTAAAGATTCAAATTATAAGCTTACTTAGCCATATATGCATCCTTACCCTTACCTTGGCCCCGTTACAACCTTGAAAAGACCTCATGATGTTTGCATTGGTATGTTAAATGTTGTTGATTGGTTAGGAGAAGAACAAAAAAATTAGAAAGCATGATTAGAGAAGGATAGAGTGATTACCCTATACAATAGAGAGACTAGAGTGTACATACACCATCAGTGAAGGTTCCATGCTTGAATTTCTATGTTCCCTGCTTTCATGAGCTATCTTCTTGCACTTTTATCTGTCTTACTGTATAATGATAAAATTAGTGGAATTTGATTTGTAATTGTTTTGAAGAACTTATTTACTATTGATCAAGTGGGCAAGAATCATATAGTTGCATTCATATATATAGGATTGCATTGCATTGCATGAGTTTCTACATGTTCATACTTGTTTATTTTATCTCCTTCAATTGAGCATGAGGACATGCTAATGTTTAAGTGTGGGGAGGTTGATAAACCACTATTTTATAGTTTATATTGTGTTTAATTGTGTGGTTTTATCATGATCCTGACCCACTTATTCATTAAAATAGCATGCATTTATATTTCCTTCCTGAAATTATTACATGAGTGAAAACTGCTTCCTAGAGACTTTTAATTATATATTTTACTTCTCCTTTATTCCATTCGATGCCGTGATCTGTGTGTTAAGCGTTTCAGGCTTTATAGGGCAAGAATGAGTTGGAGATTAGAAAGGAAGCTAGCAAAAATGGAAGGAACACAAGAAATTGAGGAGAAAACCAGCGAGAAGCGACGCGGCCGTATGGACGATGCGACCGCGCGGAGAAGATCAAATCGCAGTGACGCGGCCGCATGGATGACGTGATCGCGCGAAATGGAAAAGCACGAGCGATGCGGAGGCATGGACGACGCGCCCGCGTGGTGAAGCGAAACGCGAATGACGAGTTCGCATGAGCGACGCGATCGCGTGGCATGCACGATCTGCATAATTTGCAGAATCGCTGGGGGCAATTTTGGACCCTATTTTGACCCAGTTTTCGGCCCAGAACAGCAGACTAGAGCCAGAGAACATGCAGAAACCAAGAAGAACAATCATTCTACACAGTTTTAGTTTTTAGATCTAGTTTTTACTCCTCCTCTAGGTTTTCTCTCTAGACATTCATAGTTCTTAGGATTTAATTTGCGATTGCTCTTTGCATTGGAACACAGAGAAGAGTTATTATCTCATCAAGACTTCGTCATTCTAGTTCGTTTTCTTTACTTGGTTTACTCTTCCATGTTCTTTGCTTTGTTTAATTTTACCATTGGAATATTCTTAGGATTATTTAATACAAGGATCACTTTTATTTTTAATTGACTATTTTAATTTTTATTTACAATGTATTTCTTTAATTCCTTTTCATATGCTATGAATTTTACCTTTACAATGAGTGAGTAGTTCCCTAACTTGATGGGGAATTAATTGAAAGGAACCCTTGAGTTGGAAGGCTTGAAAGAAAAATTGTAATTGGGTTTATGGTTGGATTGCCTTCTAATCACTAACACCAATCCCTTTTAATTAAGTGGATTGCAACTTGTGAACGGACGTAGCATTCCAACTTGTTTAACTTTCCTTCACCTAGTGAAGGATAACAAAACAGGATAACCTTTAATTGTCAATTAATCTTGAGAGTATTCCAACAATAATAGGGATTCCAACTAATCAATTCCCAGTCAAGGCTTTTATTTATATTATTCAATTTCACCAATTTAATTTCCTGTTTGCCCAATTCAAACCTTTTTAAAAACCTCTGATTAATAAAATAGCACACTTTTCTGCAACTCGTTGGGAGACAACCTGGGATTCATACTCCCAGTATTTTAATTTCAATTTTCTGTGACATCTTTCTAAATTGATAGGCGGATTTCTGGCGAATTAAGAACTATACTTGCAACGTATATATTTTAACAATTTTTAATTCGCCAATTTCTGCCCGCACCAATGGTGAAGGATTATGGAGATATAAGGGAAGGATTTGTATACCGGATGTCGGGAGTTTGAGACAAGACTTATTGTCGAAAGCTCATAATAGTGAATTTTCTATTCATCTTGGAAGCACAAAGATGTATTATGACTTGAAGAAGATGTTCTGGTGGCTTGGGATGAAGGGTGATGTAGCAACAGTGGTATCCAAGTGCCTGACATGCCAGAAGGTGAAGATAGAGCATCAGAAATCGTCGGAAATGTTACAGCCACTTAAGATTCCTCAGTGGAAGTGGGAAGGAATTACAATGGACTTTGTGACCGGTTTACCGAGTACTAGGTTGAGATTTGATGCGATTTGGGTGATCGTGGATCGCTTAACAAAATCTGCTCATTTCCTGCCTATCCGAGTGAATTCTTCTATGGAGGAGTTGGCAAGATTGTATATCAAGGAGATAGTAAGGTTGCAAGGTGTGCCATTGGTGCACGAAATTACAATCACACTTTTGCAACTCCGCACAACTAACCAACAAGTGCACTGGGTCGTCCAAGTAATACCTTACGTGAGTAAGGGTCGATCCCACGGAGATTGTCAGCTTGAAGCAAGCTATGGCTATCTTGTAACTCTTAGTCAGGATATCAATAATTCTCAGATTTAATTGTAAAAGTAAAAGAACATGAAATAAATACTTGTTATGTAATGAAGAACAGGTTGAGGCTTTGGAGATGCTTTGTCTTCTGAATCTCTGCTTTCCTATTATCTTCTTCTTCATGCACACAAGGCTCCTTCCATGGCAAGCTTTATGTTGGGCATCACCGTTGTCAATGGCTACTTCCCGTCCTCTCAGTGAAAACGTTCCAAATGCGCTGTCACCGCACGACTAATCATCTGTCGGTTCTCGATCATGCTGGAATAGGATCCATTGATCCTTTTGCGTCTGTCACACGCCCAACAATCACGAGTTTGAAGCTCGTCACAGCCATCCCTTCCTAGATCCTACTCAGAATACCACAGACAAGGTTTAGACGTTCCGGATCTCAGGAATGGCTGCCAATAATTCTAGCTTATACCACGAAGACTCTGATCTGAATCATGAGGCTAAGAGATATGCATTCAATCTAAGGTAGAACAGAGATGGTTATCAGGCACGCATTCATAGGTGAGAATGAATATCTTAGAATAGAAGCAAGCGTGATAGAATGGAAAACAGTAGTAATTGCATTAATTCATGAGGACAACAGAGCTCCTCACCCCTAACAATGGGGTTTAGAGACTCATGCCGTAGAGAACACAACAAGAAACGTGTAAAGTGTCATGAGGTACAAGATGAATCACTAAAAGTAGTTTTTATAGTAAACTGGTGACCTAGGGTTACAGAAAATGAGTAAGCTAGGGTGTTTAATGTAAAAATCCACTTCTGGGGCCCACTTGGTGTGTGCTTGGGCTGAGTATTGAAGCTTTCATGTGTAGAGACTTTTCTTGGAGTTAAACGCCAGCTTTTGTGCCAATTTGGGCGTTTAACTCCAGTTTTTATGCCAGTTCCGGCGTTAAACGCTAGAATTCTTGAGCTGACTTGGAATGCCTGTTTGGGCCATCAAATCTCAGACAAAGTATGAACTGTTATATATTGCTGGAAAGCCTAGAATGTCTACTTTCCAACGAAATTGAGAGCATGCAAATTGGGCTTTTGTAGCTCCAGAAAATCCACTTTGAGTGCAGGGAGGTCAGAATCCAACAGCATCTGCAGTCCTTTTTCAGCCTCTGAATCAGATTTTTGCTCAGGTCCCTCAATTTCAGCCAGAAAATACCTGAAATCACAAAAAAACACACAAACTCATAGTAAAGTCCAGAAAAGTGAATTTTAAATAAAAACTAATAAAAATATAATAAAAACTAATTAAAATATACTAAAAACATACTAAAAACAATGCCAAAAAGCGTATAAATTATCCGCTCATCAGCCATCGAGCATAGTGTCAGACCGTGATCCCCGATTCACATCAAGGTTCTGGGGAGCTTTTCAAAGAGCTTTCGGTACGAAGCTATGCCTCAGTACTTCATAACATCCGCAAACCGATGGATAGTCAGAAAGGACTATTCAAACGTTGGAAGATATGCTGAGAGCATGTGTATTGGATCAAACCAGAAGTTGGGATCATTACATGCCATTGGTGGAGTTTGTGTACAACAATAGCTTTGATGCGAGCATTGGGATGGCTCCATATGAGGCCTTGTATGGACGGAAGTGCCAGTCTCCACTTTGTTGGTACGAGTCCGGTGAAGTGAGCGTTTCGGGTCCTGATTTGGTAGCAGAGACTACTCAGAAGATCAAGAAGATACGAGAGAGAATTCTAACTGCTCAGAGTCACCAGAAGAGTTATGCATATCAAAGAAGGAAGCCGTTGGAGTTTGACGTAGGAGAACATGTATTCTTGAAGGTTACACCGACGACTGGGATCGGAAGAGCTATCAAGACCAAGAAGCTGAATCCGAGGTTCATTGGACCGTTTGAGATTCTAAGGCGATTCGGGCCGGTGGTATATCAAGTAGCTTTGCCACCTCATCTGTCTAACTTGCATGATGTATTCCACATGTCACTGATGCACGAAATTGTGATCACACTTTTCATAACTCCGCACAACTAACCAGCAAGTGCACTGGGTCGTCCAAGTAATACCTTACGTGAGTAAGGGTCGATCCCATGGAGATTGTCGGCTTGAAGCTAGCTATGGTTATCTTGTAAATCTTAGTCAGGAGATTAATGATAAAAATGATTTTGTTTATGAAAAGTAAATAACATAAAATAAATGATACTTGTGATTCAGTAATGAGGAACAAGTTGAGGTTTCGGAGATGCTCTGTCATCTGAATCTCTGCTTTCCTACTGTCTTCTTCTCCAAACACGCATGGCTTCCTTCCATGGCAGGCTGTATGATCCTCTCAGTGAAAAATACCAGGCACGGTCTCTGCACGGCTAATCAACTGTCGAATTTCTCGTCTCGGATGAAAAATACCAGGTACAGCTACCGCACGACTAATCATCTGTCACTGTGCCCAACATTCGTGAGTTTGAAGCTCGTCACAGTCATCCCTTCCCAGATCCTACTCAGAATACCACAGACAAGGTTTAGACTTTTCGGATCTCAGGAATGCTGCCAATTGGTTCTAGCCTATACCACGAAGGTTTTGATCTCACAGACTCGGTCCGTGGATCAGTTACCCAAGAGATACGCACTCAAGCTGTCGCCCAATGACTACGTTGAGCTCAGATAGAATGGGAGTGGTTGTCAGGCACGCGTTCATAAATGTGAGAATAATGATGAGTGTCACAGATCATCATCTTCTCCAGATTGAAGTACGGGTGAGTATCTTAGAATAGAATCAAGCGTGGTTGAATAGAAAACAGTAGTAATTGCATTAATCCATTGAGACACAGCAGAGCTCCTCACCTCACCAATGGGTTTTTGAGACTCATGCCGTCAGAGATACAATATGGAATAAAATTGTCATGAGTTGCAAAATGAATCTCTAAAAGTAGTTTTTATACTAGACTAGTAATTTAGGTTTACAAAAAATGAGTAACTAAGTGAAGATAGTGCAGTAATCCACTTCCGGGACCCACTTGGTGAGTGTTTGGGCTGAGCTTTCAAGCTTTCATGTGTATATGCCTTAAGTTGGAGTTAAACGCCACCCTGGGTGCCAAAATGGGCGTTTAACGCCAAGAAAGGTGCCAGTTCTGGCGTTTTACGCCAGAAAGTTTTTGGCTGGCTTTTAACGCCAGTTTGGGCCATCAAATCTTAGACAAAATATAGACTATTATATATTGCTAGAAAGCCCAAGATGTCTACTTTCCAACGCAGGTATAAGGGTGCCAATTGGGCTTCTATAGCTCCATAAAATCCATTTCGAGTGCAGGAGAGTCAGAATCCAACAGCATCTGCAGTCCTTTCTTAGCCTCGGAATTAGATTTTTGCTCAGGTCCCTCAATTTCAGCCAGAAAATACCTGAAATCACAAAAAAACACACAAACTCATAGTAAAATCCAGAAATGTGATTTTTGCATAAAAATTAATAAAAACATAATAAAAAGTAACTAAAACATACTAAAAACTATGTAAAAACAATGCCAAAAAGGATATAAATTATCCGTTCATCACAATACCAAACTTAAATTGTTGCTTGTCCCCAAGCAACTAAAAAAAAATAAGATAAAAAGAAGAGAATATGCAATAAGATTCAAAAATATCAATGAAGCTTAGTCTCAATTAGATGAGCGGGGCTAGTAGCTTTTTGCTTCTGAACAGTTTTGGCATCTCATTTTATCCTTTGAAGTTCAGAATGATTGGCATCCATAGGAACTCAGAATTCAGATAGTGTTATTGATTCTCCTAGTTCAGTATGTTGATTCTTGAACACAGCTACTTTATGAGTCTTGGCCGTGGCCCTAAGCATTTTGTTTTCCAGTATTACCACCGGATACATAAATGCCACAGACACATAACTGGGTGAACCTTTTCAGATCGTGACTCAACTTTGCTAGAGTCCCTAGTTAGAGGTGTCTAGAGTTCTTAAGCACACTCTTTTTACTTTGGATCACGACTTTAACCGCTCAGTCTCAAGCTTTTCACTTGACACCTTCACGCCATAAGCACATGGTTAGGGACAGCTTGATTTAGCCGCTTAGGCCAGGATTTTATTCCTGCGGGCCCTCTTATCCATTAATGCTCAAAGCCTTGGATCCTTTTTTTTACCCTTACCTTTTGGTTTAAAGGGTTGTTGGCTTTTTCTGCTTGCCTTTTTTTTCTTTTCCTTTCTTTTTCATTTATTTTTCGCCATTTTTTTTGCAAGCTTTGTGTTTTTCACTGCTTTTTCTTACTTCAAGAATCAATTTTATGATTTTTCAGATTATCAATAACATTTTTCTTTTTTTATTATTCTTTCAAGAGCCAAAAATTTTAACATTCATAAATTTTACTATAAAAAATATGCACTGTTCAAGCATTCATTCAGAAAACAAAAAGTATTGCCACCACATCAAAATAATTAAGCTAGCTTCAAGATAATTTTCGAAATTATGCACTTCTTGTTCTTTTGCAAATAAAACAATTTTTCATTTAAGAAAGGTGAGGGATTCATGGAATCATTCATAGCTTTTAAGACATAGACTCCAAACTTTAATGATCATGTAATAAAAATAAGACACAAAATAAACATAAAAGTAAAAAAATAATAATAAAAGAAAGGAAATTAAAGATATAAAAATAAATGACTCTAATACTAATGCTCATGTAACTCTTAGAATAGGTTTCTAACAATAAAAGTTATCACAGAGTTAGGACTCAACAACCTTGATTTTGAAGGGTAGGTGCTCCTTCAATCTGTGGGACATCCAACTCTTCAAGGGACAACTTCTGACGCTTTAGCTCCTATATTTCACGCTCTTGTTTCTCTTGTTCTATGAGAAGTTTCCAGAGCATGCTGTTTTGATTCTGCTGCTCTTCTTTGAGTTGATTCATAGCTTCTTGCAGCTTGGTGACAGATGCTTCTAAGCGGGCCCAATAGTCAAATTGAGGAATTTCTGGGAGGAGTTCATGCGCCCCCCTCTTGATGAGGTTATCTTGAATTTGAGGTCCATCCATCACTTTTTTGGTGATTGGGCATTCAACTGGGATAAATTTATCCACACATATCTTTACCACCGCATCTTTACATAGCAGATTAATCAAGCTTGGGTAGGCCAATTTGGCCTCAGTGGATTCCTTGTTTGCAAACATGTAAATTTCAACAGGGATCAGCTGATGAATCTCTACCTCCTTCCCCAACATAATACAGTAGATCATCATTGTCCTCTTGACAGTGACTTCAGATCGGTTGCTGGTTGGGAGTATAGAACGCCCAATGAAATCCAGCCAACCTCTAGCAACTGGTTTGAGATCTCATCTCTTTAATTGGTTTGGGACACCTTTTGAATTGGTAATCCACTTAGTTCCAGGGAGGCATATGTCCTCTAGAACTTGATCTAGCCTTTTATCCTTGGCCATTCTCCTATTAAAGGACTCTGGATCATCTTGTAGTTGAGGAAGTTTGAGAACTTCTCTCACTTTATCAAAGTAGAAGTAAATAATCTTCCCTCTGACCATAGTCCGAAAGGAGTAGAAAGCAGTTCCCTCTAATCTTTGCTTCTCTGTCATCCACAGATTTGCATAGAATTCCTGGACCATGTTTCTTCCAATATGTATCTCAGGATTAGCCAGGACTTCCCAGCCCCTATTTTGAATATGCTCTTAGATCTTCTAGTATTCATCTTCTTTCAGATTGAATCTAACTTCCGGGATCACTGATCTTCAGCACACAATTTTTAAGTAATGGTCTGTATATTCTTTGGTGCAGAAATTCTCATGCATCCAAAGTGGCTTTGGATTGCTTTCTTTCTTGCCTCTTGAAGCGGTTTGTCTTCCTTTGGGAGCCATGAGATTCATTTGTTTTGGCTCAGGGATCACGGAAATCACACCAAACTTAGAGATTTGCTTGTCCTCAAGCAAAAAGAAAAGAAGAAGATGAATAGATGGGGAGAAGGATTCGAATGATGGTTGAAAAGGGGATGGCCGAATGTAGATTTAAAAGGGAAAGAGGGAATGGGTTCAAATTGTTAGAAAAAGATATGATTGAAAGATATGATTGATAAAAGATAAACATGATATGAAAAAGATAAGATTTTTTTTCAAAATTTAAAAGATATGAAAAAGATATGAGGAAGTTAAATCTGAATTTTTGTTTATGCATCTAAGAAATAAAAGATAATATGAATGAGTTAAAAAGATTTGAAAAGAAATTTAAAAGATGAATGAGTTTTGAAAAAGAATTGAGAAGAATTGAAAAAGAATTTATAAGATTATAATTTTTTGAGAATGGAAATAAAAAAAATGAATGTTTGTAATATTTTGATGCAGAAAATTTTGAATTAAAACATGAAAAAATTTGAATTGGAAACAAAATTACCTCTTCCCTTGCTGTTCTGGCGTTAAACGCCCAGAATGATACCCATTATGGCGTTTAACGCCCATCTGGTGGCCATTTTGGGCGTTTAACGCCCAGCCAGGTACCCTGGCTGGCGTTAAATGCCAGAAATCCTTCTTTGTTGGGCGTTTTTCTGAACGCCCAGGATGCTGTCAATTCTGGCGTTAAATGCCCAAAATGTTGCCCATTCTGGCATTTAACGCCTAGAATGATAGCTTTACTGGCATTTTAACGCCAGTGAGCCCTTTTTCTCTGTGATTCTTCTGCTTTATGTTCTGAACTTTTATTTTCCTGACTTGTTCACTGAAAAGCATTACTAAACATGAGCAACAAAATTAAATGGACTTATATAATTGTTATAAATATCTAATTTTTGCCAATGGCTGGGTTGCCTCCCAGTAAGCGCTTCTTTACTGTCTTTAGCTGGACTTTACTGAGCTTTTAATTTAGTATCAGTTTTGAGCATTCTTGCTCAACATTGCCTTCAAGATAATGTTTGATTCTCTGTCCATTAACAATGAACTTTTTGTCAGAATCAATATCTTGAAGCTCTACATAACCATATAGTGACACACTTGTAATCACATATGGTACCCTCCATTGGGATTTCAATTTCCCAGGGAACAATCTTAGCCTAGAGTTAAACAGCAGGACCTTCTGTCCTGGCTCAAAAACTCTAGATGACAGCCTTTTGTCATGCCATCTTTTTGCTTTCTCTTTATAAATTTTAGCATTTTCGAAAGCATTGAGTCTGAACTCCTCCAGCTCATTCAACCGGAGTAATCTTTTCTCTCCAGCTACTTTAGCATCAAGGTTTAGGAACCTGGTTGCCCAGTAGGCCTTGTGTTCCAGTTCTACTGGCAGATGATAGGCTTTTTCATACACCAGCTGGTAGGAGAGGTTCCTATAAGAGTTTTGAATGCTGATCTGTATGCCCACAGAGCATCATCCAGACCTCTTGCCCAATCCTTTCTACAGGTACTTACAGTCCGTTCCAGGATTCGTTTTAGTTCTCTATTCGAGACTTCAGCCTGCCCATTTATCTGTGGATGATATGGAGTTGCCACTTTATGGTTAATTCCATATCGGACTAGAGCAGAGTCAAGCTATTTATTGCAGAAATGAGTGCCTCCATCACTGATCAGTATCCTAGGGACACCAAACCTGCTGAAGATATGCTTCTGGAGGAACTTCATCACCGTCTTAGTATCATTAGTGGGTGTTGCAATTGCTTCTACCCATTTAGATACATAGTCTACTGCCACCAGAATATAAATGTTTGAGTATGATGGTGGGAAAGGCCCCATGAAGTCAATACCCCATAGATCAAACAACTCAATCTCTAAGATCCCTTGCTGAGGCATGGCATAACCGTGAAGCAGATTACCAGCTCTCTGTCAACTGTAACAGTTATGTACAAACTCTCGGGAGTCTCTATAGAGGGTAGGCCAGTAGAAGCCACATTGGAGAACCTTGGTGGCTGTTCGCTCACCTCCAAAATGTCCTCCATACTGTGATCCATGGCAATGCCATAGGATCTTCTGTGCCTCTTCTCTAGGCACACATCTACGGATCATTCCGTCTGCACACCTCTTGAAGAGATATGGTTCATCCCATAAGTAGTACTTTGCATCAGAAATCAGTTTGTTTGTTTGCTGCTTACTGTAATCTTTGGGTATGAATCTCACAGCTTTATAGTTTGCAATGTCTGCAAACCACGGTACTTCTTGAATGGCAAAGAGTCGCTTATCCGGGAAGGTTTCAGAGATCTCAGTAGGGGGGAGGGACGCTCCTGCTACTGGTTCTATTCGGGACAGGTGATCTGCTACTTGGTTCTCTGTCCCCTTTCTGTCTCTTATTTCTATATCAAACTCTTGCAGAAGTAACACCCATCTTATGAGTCTGGGTTTTGAATCCTGCTTTGTGAGGAGATATTTTAGAGCATCATGGTCAGTGTACACAATCACTTTTGATCCCACTAAATAAGATCTGAACTTGTCAATGTCATAAACCACCGCAAGCAACTCTTTTTCTGTGGTTGTGTAATTCTTATGTGCGTCATTCAAAACACAACTAGCATAATAAATGACGTGCAGAAACTTGTTATGCCTCTGTCCCAATATTGCACCAATGGCATGGTCACTGGCATCACACATTAGTTCGAATGGTAATATCCAGTCTGGTACAGAGATGACTGGTGCTGTGACTAGCTTAGCCTTTAGAGTTTTAAACACCTGCAAACACTCTGTGTCAAAGACAAATGGCGTGTCAGCAGCTAGCAGATTGCTCAGAGGTTTTGCAACTTTTGAAAAATCCTTTATGAACCTCCTATAGAATCCTGCATGCCCCAGAAAGCTTCTGATTCCCTTGACATTGGCAGGTGGTGGTAATTTTTCAATTACCTCTACCTTAGCTTGATCCATCTTTATTCCCTTGTTTAAAATCTTGTGCCCAAGGACAATTCCTTTGGTCACCATAAAGTGATATTTTTCCCAGTTCGAAACCAGGTTAGTCTCTTGGCACCTTTTTAGAACAAGTGCTAGATGGTCAAGACAGGAGCTGAATGAGTCTCCAAATACTGATAAGTCATCCATGAAGACTTCTAGAAATTTCTCTACCATGTCAGAGAAAATAGATAGCATGCACCTCTGAAAGGTTGCAGGTGCATTACACAGACCAAATGGCATCCTCCTGTAGGCAAATACTCCAGATAGATATGTGAATGCTATTTTCTCTTGGTCCTGAGGATCTACTGCAATTTGGTTGTAACCTGAATAGCCATCCAAAAAGCAGTAGTATTCATGGCCTGCTAGTCTCTCTAGCATCTGGTCTATGAATGGTAAAGGAAAATAATCATTCCTGGTGGCTGTATTGAGCCTTCTGTAGTCAATACACATACGCCACCCTATAACTGTTCTTGTAGGAACCAGTTCATTCTTTTCATTATGAACCACTGTCATGCCTCCCTTCTTGGGGACAACTTGGACAGGGCTCACCCAGGGGCTATCAGAAATAGGATAAATAATCTCAGCCTCTAGTAACTTAGTGACCTCTTTCTGCACCACCTCCTTCATGGCTGGATTTAGCCACCTCTGTGGTTGAACCACTGGTTTAGCATCATCCTCCAATAGGATCTTGTGCATGCATCTGGCTGGGCTAATGCCCTTAAGATCACTTATGGACCACCCAAGAGCTGTCTTGTGTGTCCTTAGCACCTGAATTAGTGCTTTCTCTTCCTGTGGCTCTAAAGCAGAGCTTATGATCACGGGAAAAGTGTCATCTTCTCCCAGAAATATATATTTCAAGGAGAGTGGTAGTGGTTTGAGCTCGGGTTTAGTAGGCTTTTCCTTTTCCTGAGGAGTTTTCAGAGGTTCTTCTATTTTCTCTGGTTCCTCCATATCAGGCTGATCATGTTTAAAAATGTCCTCTAGCTCTGATTCGAGACTCTCAGTCATATTGACCTCTTCCACCAGGGAGTCAATAATGTCAGTGCTTAGGCAGTCTTTTAATGTGTCTGGATGCTGCATAGCTTTTACAGCATTCAACTTAAACTCATCCTTATTGACTCTTAGGGTTATCTCCCATTTTTGGACTTCAATTAGGGTTCGTCCAGTTGCTAGGAAAGGTCTTCCTAGAATGAGAGTTGCACTCTTGTGCTCCTTCATTTCTAGCACTACAAAGTCAGTAGGAAAGGCAAACGGCCCAACCTTGACAATCATGTCCTCAATTATGCCTGATGGGATCTTAATGGAGCCATCAGCAAGTTAGAGGCATATCCGGGTTGGTTTAACTTCATCAGTCAAGCCAAGCTTTTTGATAGTGGATGCAGGTATTAGGTTGATACTTGCCCCAAGATCACATAGATCTGTCTTGATACAAGTATCCTCTAATGTGCATGGTATCATAAAGCTTCCGGGATCTCTAAGCTTCTCTGGTAAGCTTTTTAGAATGAATGTACTGCATTCTTCAGTGAGGAAAACTTTTTCAGTTTCTCTCCAATCCTTCTTATGACTTAAGATCTCTTTCATGAACTTAGCATAAGAGGGTATTTGCTCAAGTGCCTCTGCAAATGGAATCTTTATTTTGAGAGTTCTGAGATAGTCTGCAAAGCAGGAAAATTGTTTATCCCGTTCCGCTTGGCGGAGTTTCTGAGGATAAGGCATCTTGGCTTTATATTCTTCAACCTTAGTTGCTGCAGGTTTACTTCCTACAGAAGTGGTTGGAGAAGCCTGCCCAAAGGGGTTGTTATCAGCACTTGCAGGTGTCTGATCCCTTATTGGCGTTTGAACGCCAGAATTGGGGGCTGCCTGGGTGTTTAACGCCAGATTGCCACCCTTTTCTGGCGCTTGGACGCCAGAATTGTCCATCCTTTGGGCGTTTAATGCCAACTGTCCACCCTTTTCTGGCGTTTGAACGCCAGAATCATTCCTCTCTGGGCTCTTACTGTCCTCAGAGGGATTTTGGACAGTGGTTTGGTTATCCTCTGTCAGTTGTTCCTTTCTTGGTTTTCTGCTGCATTGAGTTCATACATTCAATGTCTTTCCACTCCTTAATTAAACAGCTTAGCATTCTTCTGTTATCTGTTTAGATAGCTGCTGTCTTGTCTGATTCAATTGTGCTTCCATATTCTTGTTAGCATTTTTAGTGTCTTAGAGCATCTCTTTAAATTCTGCTAACTGTTTTGTTATAATAAGTAATTGCTGATTGAGTTCAACAACTTGTTCTTGAGGACTAAGTTCAGTGGATACTGCTTTAGCCTCTTCTTTCAGGGAGGACTCACTACTTAAGTACAGATGCTGATTTCTAGCAACTGTATCAATGAGTTCTTGAGCCTCTTCAATTATCTTTCTCATGTGTATAGATCCACCAGTTGAGTGGTCTAGAGATATCTGGGCCTTTTCTGTAAGCCCGTAGTAGAAGATGTCTAACTGCACCCACTCTAAAAACATTTCAGATGGGTATTTTCTTAGCATCCCTCTGTACCTCTCCCAGGCATTATAAAGAGATTCATTATCCTCTTGTTTAAAGCCTTGGATGTCCAGTCTTAGCTGTGTCATCCTTTTTGGAGGGAAATATTGATTCAGGAATTTGTCTGATAACTGTTTCCATGTTCTTATGCTTGCTGTGGGTTGGTTATTTAACCACCTCTTATCTTGATCTTTTACAGCAAATGGAAACAGTAATAATCTGTAGACATCCTGATCTACTTCCTTATCATGTACTGTGTCAGCAATTTGTAAGAACTGTGCCAGAAACTCAGTAGGTTCTTCCTGTGGAAGACCGGAATACTGGCAATTTTGCTGCACCATGATAATGAGCTGAGGGTTTAGCTCAAAATTGCTGGCTCTTATGGGGGTATACAGATACTACTCCCATATGCAGCAGTAGTGGGGTTAGCATATGACACCAGAGTCCTTCTAGACTGTTCATTTCCACTTAGGTCCATGATGGAAAAAGGGAGATGATATGGATTGCAAATAAAATATATTTTTGTTTTTATTTTATTTAATTAGGGATAAATCGAATTAAAAGAAATAAAATAAAATAAAATAATTAGAAAATAGAATATAAGTTTCAAAAACTAAAAGAGAAGGAAAATAATAAAAAAAAATTTGAATACTAAAAAGACTAATTAATTAAAAGGATTTTGAAAAATTTTGGATATGATTTTCGAAAAATGAAGAGAGAGAAAGTGGTTAGGAAGTTTTGAAAAAGATATGTCTTAAAATTAAAGATACTTGTAAGAAAATAATTAAAAGAAGAGATTTGAAAAAGATATGATTTTAAAAATTTTAAAGATTAAAACTTTCTTAACAAGGCAATACCAAACTTAAAATTTTTCAATCAAGATACTGAAATAGGACAAATAATTCGAAAATTATAGGAAAGAAGAAAAAGATTCTGAAAATTTTTTTATAAAAGATTTTCAAATTTGAAATTTGGAATTTGAAATTTGAAATAAGATAAAATAAGATTTTGAAAAAGATATGATTTTTGAAAAAGATTTGAAATTTTTGAAATTTAAAACTAAGATAAGATAAAATAAAAATAAAAATCTGAATTTTTAAAATAAAAATTCAAAAATTCAATTAAAATAAAGAGAAAATATATTTTTGAATTTAATGAGGAAAGAGAAAAACAATAAACTGAACACCAAGAACACTTTAAAGATCAAGATGAACACCAAGAACAAATTTTAGAAATCTTTAAGAAAATAAAAACACAAAGGACACCAAACTTAAACTTTTTTTTTATACTTTGGACACTAATAATTCGAAAATGCACAAGAAAAACAAGGAAAGACACAAAATAAGAAAAACTAAAGATCAAACAAGGAAAATAAACAAGAACAACTTGAAGATCAAGAAAGAACAATGAACATAAAACTCGAAAATATGAAAAAAAAAATAATAACATGCAATTGACACCAAACTTAGAACATGAAACTAAACTCAAACAGAAGACTCAATTATGAGGTTATTGATTTTAAAAATTTTCGAAAATAATCTAGAAAAAGAAAATAAGAATTTTAAAATTTTAACCAAAAACAATAATAAAAGACTCAATTTTTGTGACTCTAAACCAAAAAGATAAAATTTTTCCTAATCTAAGCAACAAGATGAACCGTTAGTTGTCCAAACTCGAACAATCCCTGGCAACGGCGTCAAAAACTTGGTGCACAAAATTGTGATCACACTTTTCACAACTCCGCACAACTAACCAGCAAGTGCACTGAGTCATCCAAGTAATACCTTACGTGAGTAAGGGTCGATCCCACGGAGATTGTCGGCTTGAAGCAAGTTATAGTTATCTTGTAAATCTTAGTCAGGAGATTAATGATAAAAATGATTTTGTTTATGAAAAGTAAATAACATAAAATAAATGATACTTGTGATTCAGTAATGAGGAACAGGTTGAGGTTCCGGAGATGCTTTGTCATCTGAATCTCTGCTTTCCTACTGTCTTCTTCTCCAAACACGCATGGTTTCCTTCCATGGCAGGCTGTATGATCCTCTCAGTGAAAAATACTAGGCACGGTCTCTGCACGGCTAATCAACTGTCGGATTTCTCATCTCGGATGAAAAATACCAGGTACAGCTACCGCACGGCTAATCATCTGTCGGTTCTCACTAGCGTCGGAATAGGATCTCTCTATCCTTTTGCACACTGTCACTGTTCCCAACATTCGTGAGTTTGAAGCTCGTCATAGTCATCCCTTCCCAGATCCTACTCGGAATACCACAGACAAGGTTTAGACTTTTCGGATCCCAGGAATGCTGCCAATTGGTTCTAGCCTATACCACGAAGGTTCTGATCTCACGGACTCGGTCCGTGGATCAGAGACCCAAGAGATACGCACTCAAGCTGTCGCCCAATGACTACGTTGAGCTCAGATAGAACGGGAGTGGTTGTCAAGCACGCGTTCATAAATGTGAGAATAATGATGAGTGTCACGGATCATCATCTTCTCCAGATTGAAGTACGAGTGAGTATCTTAGAATAGAATCAAGCGTGATTGAATAGAAAACAGTAGTAATTGCATTAATCCATTGAGAAACAGCAGAGCTCCTCACCCCCACCAATGGGGTTTCGAGACTCATGCCGTCAGAGATACAATATGGAATAAAATTGTCATGAGTTGCAAAATGAATCTCTAAAAGTAGTTTTTATACTAGACTAGTAATTTAGGTTTACAGAAAATGAGTAACTAAGTGCAGATAGTGCAGTAATCCACTTCCGGGACCCACTTGGTGAGTGTTTGGGCTGAGCTTTCAAGCTTTCACGTGCATATGCCTTAAGTTGGAGTTAAACATCACCCTGGGTGCCAAAATGGGCGTTTAACGCCAAGAAAGGTGCCAGTTCTGGCGTTTTACGCCAGAAAGTTTTTGGCTGGATTTCAACGCCAGTTTGGACCATCAAATCTCGGACAAAATATAAACTATTATATATTTCTGGAAAGACCAAGATGTCTACTTTCCAACGCAATTGAGAGCGCGCAAATTGGACTTCTGTAACTCTAGAAAATTCATTTCGAGTGCAGGAGGGTCAAAATCCAACAGCATCTGCAGTCCTTTCTTAGCCTCGGAATCAGATTTTTGCTCAGGTCCCTCAATTTCAGCCAGAAAATACCTGAAATCATAGAAAAATACACAAACTCATACTAAAGTCTAGAAATTTGATTTTTGCATAAAAATTAATAAAAACATAATAAAAAGTAACTAAAACATACTAAAAACTATGTAAAAATAATGCCAAAAAGGGTATAAATTATTCGCTCATCAGTCACAGCTCCACAAGTACACGTCAAATGCAGCTCATGTGTTGGAGCCTGAGTCGGTCGAGTTGAGGGAGAACTTGTCTTTTCAAGTAACGCCAGTGAGGATCGATGACACTAGTGTGAAGAAGCTGCGAGGAAAGGAAGTCTCATTGGTTAAAGTTGCTTGGGAGCGAGCAGGAGTTGAAGAACATACTTGGGAATTGGAGTCCGAGATGCGGAAGGATTATCCCGAGCTATTCTCAGGTAATTCAAATTTTGAGGGTAAAATTTCTTATTTGGTAGGGAGAATGTAAGAATCGCAACTAAACAACCGGTTAATTAAGTAATTAATTGCCCAATTTAGATTCCGAAAAGTTAGAGTGAGAATTTGAGGATTTAAATGTGATTTTTGGACTCAGTAGGTCTTTCTGAGTCAGAAAATGTGCTTTTTGCAAAAAAACCGCAAAAAACCGCGAACTGACAGTCGAACCAGTTGAACTGGTTCAAGTCTACCTGGTACCGCACGAGGAAAATTGAAAATAGTCAAAAACCTTAAAAAATGTTAGAAATGGAAAACCAGGCATTAATTTTAAAGGTTTGACTTGAAGTTGGGCCAAACGGGTTAAAAATGCTAACGGGTTGGAACGGGCCTAAGTTGGGCCCAAGCCCAACATATATAAGGTTCATTTAATGAATCCTACCCTTTCACAAACACACACACATCAGAATTGAAAGAGGGAGAGGAGAAGAGATTGAGCACTATTCACTTCAATCTTCTCAAGCTCATATCTTGAGCTATAGAGCTCCGATCGCTGCACCCTTTGCGGCTACGCGTTCCTTGTGAAGAGCTCTACAAAACCCATATAAGAAACTGGTAAGTAAAGCTCGAAAACTATTCAGTTCTTCTCCTCAAAATTTTGGGTATTTAGGTCTTTTGGTTAAGTGAGTTTTTGTGATTTTGGATGTTTAGGTTCACTCTAATCCTTACTTAGCATTGGATTTTGGCTTCCAAGACTGTTGAGAAAGGTAAGAAGTCTTGAACCCTTGTGAAATTTCAAGTTTGATGAACCCTAGGTTGAATTATTGTGAATTATATGTGTTATAGCTTGAAGTGGTAATTATTGGAACTTGTTGGAGCTTATTGGTGATTGTTGGTGGCTTGGATTGTGTTGGAAAGCCTAACTTGTGCTCATTTTGGGTTTTGGTGCATATAGGGAATCGACCAAGGTATGGTTTCGGTTTCCTCTATGTAGTATATAATATTCATGGACACTTAGGCTAGTGACCTATAGGATAGGTTGGAATTATGTGGTTGTTGATGATGGTTTATTGAAAATGCATGTTGAATTGATATTGTTATATTGAGAAATAATAATATTAAGGTATGATGTTTGATGATTTGAATGATTGTATGTTGTTGGATGCGGATATAAAGTATGAATGGAATTGATGATGATAAGTGATAGGAACAAATTGATGGTTGATGAAGGTGTTGGTGGAGAATTGACCTTAGTGTCATATATGTGGTATTTGATGATTAAGAATGGTGAACTGTGATTTAAAAGGATAGAGTGTGCTGGAAATGGAAGTTTGGTTTTGATCTAGTTGGATGTGGCTTGAGAATTTGGTAAAACTGAGAACAAGTGTAATTTGGTAAAAAGGAAAATTTGGTAAATTTTGTCTGATCATAACTTTTGCCTTGGTTTTCAAAACTGATTGAAAGTTGTTTAGAATTAAAGTCTATTGAAAACCCTTCAAATCGATATAAAGTTTGTAAAATTTGGATTTTTGTAGAGGGAGTTATGATCATTCAAAGTTGGTGTTGAAAATCTGAAATTCTGCTAAGTTGCAGAATTTTGAGATTTCTGGTTTGTGCGCACGCACAGCCCTATGCGCACGCACAACCCTGCAAAATTTTAAACCTGTGCGCACATACAGACCTATGCGCATGCACAGGCAGAAAAGGGCTTTCTGGTTGCAGCGTTAGCACAGCTCGTGCACGCACACACCAATGAGAATTTACAACCTGTGCGCATGCACAGTCCTGTGCGCACGCACGAGTTGGGAAGGGGAGTCTGTTGGGGGCGCTAGCACAGCTTGTGCGAGTGAACAGACTTGTAAATTTTCACACCTGTGTGTACGCACACCCTTGTGCGTACGCACACTTTTAAAAATCTTCCTGGGCGTGCGCACGCACACCCTTGTGTGGACGCACATGCCGTGTTTCTCAAATTTTAACTTTGTTTTCAACTATTTCAGCTTCCCAACAAGATTGTAAGCTTCTATAACACCGTTTTAAGAATTTTGTGCTTGGTTTAGAGTATGAGAACATGGGGAATAACCTAAGTGTTTTAGTTGATGATTTTTATGAAAAATTAGAAAACGGAGGATTAGGTCTCGGGTGTACTGAGGATGGTTTGATGGTATGTGAAGGATGATTGATATATGATATGAGAAATGAGGAACTGAAATGTGAATTGACAGTGGCTGAGATGAGTCGAGGACTCTGAATGAGATGATGGATCCGTGTATACTGAAAATGTTTTCTGAAAACCACTGAAGTACTAATTTGCACTAAGATTATGAGACGCTATGTGCCCGGCAGGAACGGTGGTTAATCCCGCCTGTCGAGGTAGCGGTGACGGCGTAAGGATGGTGGTTAATCTCGCTTATGTTGAGATGTGAGCTCTAAGGCAAGAGTATCCCTCTCGCATCCCTTCGGATCAATAGAGCGTGCAGGCGCAAAACCCTGGACACTGATCCGAGCACTATATCTCGGGGGTTCCCATTGATTATTCCGAAGGACGACATCTCCATGGAGATGTGTCGGGTTGGCAGTTGAACCGACAATGTGATATCACAGCCAATAGGACAGGTATTCATCATATGCATTTTCTATCTGCTTGTATGCTTTGACTACTTGTAATGGCTTGCCTATTTGTATAACATGCCTATATGCTATTTGAATTAATTGCCTTATATGCGAATACTTGTGTTTTACTTGCATTGTATATTATCTATGTTTTCTACTGGGATTGAGGAGATTCGGAATGCGGTGGTGATAGGATCGCATGGAGGATCGGTTGGTGAAGGCTGTGGGACAGCGGTGTTAGTTAGAATAGAAATCCCTTAAGATAGATTACCTGGTTTATTTATGTTAAGATTTGTATATTATGCTCATTTGTTTTAGTATGCCTTAAGTCTGAATCTTGTGATGGATATGGAGCTTAGGATTGCCTTTGGCATCCCGGGGTCTTATATACTACATCACTGGACACTGTTACCATACTTAGAACCTCCGGTTCTCATACCATATTTCTGTTGTGTTTTTCAGATGCAGGTCGCAACCCACCTCGGTGAGTTGTTAGATGGTGAGAGAAGCGGAGGACCCAGATACCTTTTTTAATCTTCTTGGCTTATTTTGTATATGTCTCTCACTTTTGTATTTTTCTTTGCCTAGAGGCTTGTATTTGAGAGAACAAAACATGTATAAGCTGTTTTTACTGTCAGGTTTTCGTGTGTCTGTATATATGGCTAGCCGGCTTAAACTCCGCGAGCCGTGGCTAGATTCTTATGATATTACACTATTATATTTTGATATATATTATCTATACCTTGTGCTTTAAGCTAGTAGCTTCGATAGTACATTTGCGCTTTTAAATCCTGTTTTTGAGCTATATCCTTCATCGGGCATCTAGATTATACTATTCTTTATATATATATATATATGAGCTTAGAACTGTCGTAATCTCTGATTAACCTTTTCTTTACGATGCGGGGTAAATCTTAGGCTAATTAGGGTCTTACACTTTCTAAAGCCGTTGAGAACGCTCCATTTGGACCTCTGTAGCTTCAGAAAAGCTCTTTCGAGTGCAAGAAGGTCAGATCCTGACAGCATCTACACACTTTCTCTGTCTCTGAATAATACTTTTGCTCCAGCTCCTCAATTTCAGCTAGAAAATATATGAAATTGCATAAAAATACACAAATTCAAAGTAGAATCCAAAAATGTGAATTTTGCACTAAAACCTATGAAAATATAAAAAAACTTAAATAAAACATGCTAAAAACTATATGAAAATGATGGCAAAAAGCGTATAAAATATCCGCTCATCAGCATCTCAGTGGCAGAGACCACCCCACGACGCCTTCTCTCTCCACTCTCTCTCTCTCTCTCTCTCTCTCTCTCTCTCTCTCTCTCTCTCTCTCTCTCTCTCTCTCCTTGGCAGTGTTTGGTGACGGTGATCAGCCATTGACCGAAGGCAGAACGGCAACGATGATCGTAGCGAAGGGAACAAAATCTTCTCTTCCTCATCGCGGTACTTGGGTCACGTCTCCCTCATCTCCATCTCGAGCTTCTGTCAGCGACGTAGGACTGACGGCGGCAGCAACCTTCCTCTGACGGCGGGTTGAACGATAGCGGTGACCATAAAGCACGACGACGATGCGACAGCGGCGAGGCGGCATCTCCTCTCCCTTGCGAGCTCTCTGTTTCCTCTGTTTTGTGCGGTTGAGTCTCTCTCAACTTGTCCCTCTCACCCACACATTGGCAGTGGCAGCAATGGTGGTAATGGCGCCCACCGGTGTTGCCTCCCTGCTTCTCTCTCCTTCTTTCTTCTTCTTCCCTCCTCCATTCTCCCTTTTCTAATTTCTTTCGGTGTGTGTGTAACGCGTTTTTGTATGTGAAGGAGTGGCTCAGAGTGAAACACGTGTGAATGTAGGAGGGATTAGTATTGTGTGTGTGTGTGTGTGTGTGTTGGGTAAAAGAGGTTAAGGTTAGGTAAAATTAGGGTTAGAAATTGAGAATTTAGGGTTAGGGTAGAGTATTAATTTAAAATCAAATTTAATCCAATATAATTAACTTTAAGAATACTATTTATTTTTTAAATTATAAATTGTTTTTTAATTAAATACTCTAATTTAAAATTAGTGATAAATAAATAAATTTTCTTTTAGTTCATAATATTAATAAAACTTTCAATTATTCGATTTAAATTGTATAAAACTTTTATTATTTTCAATTACTAAAACTTTAAATCCCTAATATAGAAATACTAAATTATTTAGATAATTTTATAAATCCTAATGAATTTTAAACTCAAAGTATCATAAAATTTAATTTAATTATTTTTAAAAAAATAATTTTTTTAAATAAAATTATCAACAAATATAATAAATCATAAATAATTCATTATTTAATTTTCAAAAATTCGAGTAGTTATATATAGATTAGTTAAATTTTATATTAAAGATTATTTTTAGTGAGACGAGATTAAATTTTTCTTATTTCTTTGCATAAAAAATTGAAGAGTTGTTTGGTTTGTATTTTTATTTTAGTAAACTATATAAAATATAAAAGGAGGAAGCAAAAATAGAAAAAAAAGATATTATTATGTTTAATTTTTTAATTCACAAAATTCTAAAACAGGTAAAATTATTAAAATAGTATTAAAAATTAATACTACTGATACAAATTATTTTGAAAAACACGACAACATATAAGTATCAGTGATAAATAATTTTTATATGTAGCAAAAAAGGTTGCTTATTTTATCTGAATTTTTATTTTAAAAATGGAATAAAATTCAATCTCTAAATTTTTATTTAAAAAAAAGTTGCAATCACTCATGAAATAAATCGAAATAATAAATTTATAAAAAATTTTAATTTTAAAATAAAAATATTTTATTTTTTAATTATACTTAAAAAAATTTATCAAATTTAAATTTTTAAATTTTTAAAATATATATTTAATATATAATTATTTTTATTACCATATTTCTGGAGTAATTTTAGACAAATAATAGAACTTAATGATATATTCTTATATAATTTATGAAATGATTTGATGTATTAAATTTGAATAAATAAGAATAAAATATAAATAAATAACATAGAAAAAGAAAAATATTTTTTCAGAGGGTAAATATTAATACAATAAAGTTCTACATCCAAGTCATAATCCTAACCAAGTCCAACCAAGTATTTTAAATTCATGTGCGCACGTTTTACTTCCTCCTTCTTCTTCTTCTTGTTTCACATTCTCATAATTCTTGTTTCACCTTCTTAATAAGAACTTGTGTCACGATTAAGAAATTTCAACGTCAAAATTGAGAAACTTTTATGTCACAATTAAAAAATTTTGGTATTATTTTCTGATAAATCCTGCAAAACTCAAAACTTTTCCTCCTTTTTCTCATCATCATCATCATCATCATCATCATCATTGTAACACCTTAACTTTTAGCACGTCATGATCGTACCAAAAGTAAGGAGTTACTAACCTGTTTTCCTTATTTACTATTTAATATTGAGTCTTTAATTTGATATCGTCTTTCAGTTTTATAGAAAATGCCAGAAAATTTTGTTTTTATCAATTAAAATCATATATCAAAGATCACCAAGTAATAGTAGTCACATAGTTATTACTAATAATAAATTCCATACGAAAGAATTCAATATAAAACTCAAATACAATTCCTATCCCTCTGTATAAAATAAAATCTTAAATAACAAAGGCGAGAGAATTCTATGAAAGTAACTAAACTCATAAACTTAACTCATAAATAAGTCTAATAATCGCCCGCCACTTCAAACTGCGTCATTGAACTTGTGTCACTGAAAGGGTGGAAGATTTTGGGGTGAGAACAAGCCACATGTTCTCAGTAGGGAATAGGAATGTGGTGCACGAAATTGTGATCTCTGGTAATGGCTCCAAAAACTTGGTGCTCTAATCTCAATTCATAATTTGTCACAACTTCGATACAACTAACCAGCAAGTGCACTGGGTCGTCCAAGTAATAAACCTTACGTGAGTAAGGGTCGATCCCACGGAGATTGTTGGTATGAAGCAAGCTATGGTTACCTTGTAAATCTCAGTCAGGCGGATATAAAATAGTTATGGAGTTTTCGAAAATAAGTAATAGAAGAAGGATAGAAACACTTATGTAATTCATTGGTGAGAATTTCAAATAAGCGTATAGAGATGCTTTCGTTCCTCTGAACCTCTGCTTTCCTGCTGCCTTCATCCAATCAGTCTTACTCCTTTCCATGGCTGGCTTTATGCAAGGGCATCACCGTTGTCAGTGGCTACATCCCCTCCTCTTGTGAAAATGGTCCAAGATGCCCTGTCACGGCACGGCTAATCATCTGAGGTTCCCGATCATGCTGGAATATGATTCACCCTCCTTTTGCGTCTGTCACTACCCCCAGCACTCGCGAGTTTGAAGCTCGTCACAGTCATTCAATCATTGAATCCTACTCGGAATACCACAGACAAGGTTTAGACTTTCCGGATTCTCTTGAATGCCGCCATCAATCTAGCTTACACCACGAAGATTCTGATTAAGAGATCTAAGAGATACTCATTCAATCTAAGGTAGAACGAAAGTGGTTGTCAGGCACGCGTTCATAAGGAATGATGACGATTGTCACGTTCATCACATTCAGGTTGAAGTGCGAATGAATATCTTAGAAGCGAAATAAGATGAATTGAATAGAAAAACAGTGGTACTTTGCATTAATCTTTGAGGAACAGCAGAGCTCCACACCTTAATCTATGGAGTGTAGAAACTCTACCGTTGAAAATACACAAGTGAAGAAGGTTCAGGCATGGCCGAGAGGCCAGCCCTCAAACGTGATCTAAGATAGCATACAACTGATCAAAGATGTCTAATACAATAGTAAAAAGTCCTATTTATAATATACTAGCTACTAGGGTTTACAGAAGTTAGTAATTGATGCATAAATCCACTTCCGGAGCCCACTTGGTGTGTGCTTGGGCTGAGCTTGAATGTTACACGTGCAGAGGCTCTTTCTGGAGTTGAACGCCAGGTTGTAACGTATTTCTGGCGTTCAACTCTAGTTTGTGACTTGTTTCTGGCGTTTAACTCCAGACAGCAGCGTAGAACTGGCGTTCAACGCCCTTTTATGTCATCTAAACTCGTTCAAAGTATAGACTATTATACATTTCTGGAAAGCCCTGGATGTCTACTTTCCAACGCAATTGAAAGCGCGCCATTTTGAGTTCTGTAGCTGCAGAAAATCCACTTTGAGTGCAGGGAGGTTAGAATCCAACAGCATCAGCAGTCCTTCTTCAACCTCTGAATCTGATTTTTGCTCAAGTCCCTCAATTTCAGCCAAAAAATACCTGAAATCACAGAAAAATACACAAACTCATAGTAAAGTCCAGAAATGTGAATTTAACATAAAAACTAATGAAAACATCCCTAAAAGTAACTAGATCCTACTAAAAACATACTAAAAACAATGCCAAAAAGCGTACAAATTATCCGCTCATCACAACACCAAACTTAAATTGTTGCTTGTCCCCAAGAAACTGAAAATCAAATAGGATAAAAAGAAGAGAATATACTATAAATTCCAAACTATCAATGAAATATAGCTTCAATCATATGAGCGGGACTTATAGCTTTTTGCCTCTTGAATAGTTTTGGCATCTCACTTTATCCATTGAGGTTCAGAATGATTGGCATCTATAGGAACTCAGAGTTCAGATAGTGTTATGACTCTCCTAGTTCAGTATGATGATTCTTGAACACAGCTTTTTTTATGAGTCTTGGCCGTGGCCCTAAGCGCTTTGTTTTCCAGTATTACCACCGGATACATAAATGCCATAGACATATAATTGGGTGAACCTTTTCAGATTGTGACTCAGCTTTGCTAAAGTCCCCAATTAGAGGTGTCCAGGGTTCTTAAGCACACTCTTTTTTTGCTTTGGACCTTGACTTTAACCGCTCAGTCTCAAGTTTTCACTTGACACCTACACACCACAAGCACATGGTTAGGGACAGCTCGGTTTAGCCGCTTAGGCCAGGATTTTATTCCTTTAGGCCCTCCTATCTACTGATGCTCAAAGCCTTGGGATCCTTTTTATTTGCCCTTTCCTTTTGGTTTTAAGGGTTATTGGCTTTTTGCTCTTGTCTTTTGGTTTTAAGAGCTTTTGGCTTTTTCTGCTTGCTTTTTCCTTCTATTTTTTTTCGCCTATTTTTTTTTCTCTTTTTTTTTTTTCTGCAAGCTTTGTTCTTTGCTGCTTTTTCTTGCTTCAAGAATCATTTTTTTTATGATTTTTCAGATTATCAAATAACATGTTTCCTAGTCATCATTCTTTCAAGAGCCAACATATTTAACATTCTTAAACAACAACTTCAAAAGACATATGCACTGTTCAAGCGTACATTCAGAAAACAAGAAGCATTGTCACCACATCAATATAATTAAACTAAGTTCAAGGATAAATTTGAAACTCATGTACTTCTTGTTCTTTTGAATTAAAACAGTTTTCATTTAAGAGAGGTGATTGATTCATAGGACATTCATAACTTTAAGACAAAGTTACTAACTACTAATGATCATGTAATGAAGACACAAACATAGATAAGCACTTAACATAGAAAACGAAAAATAGAGAATGTAAGAACAAGGAATGAGTCCACCTTAGTGATGGTGGCGTTTCCTTCTTGAGGAACCAATGATGTCCTTGAGCTCTTCTATGTTTCTTCCTTGTCTTTGTTGCTCCTCCCTCATTGCTTTTTGATCTTCTCTTATTTCATGAAGGATGATGGAGTGCTCTTGATGTTCCACCCTTAGTTGTCCCATGTTGGAACTTAATTCTCCTAGGGAGGTATTGATTTGCTCCCAGTAGTTTTGTGGAGAAAAATGCATTTGAGGCATCTCCGGGATCTCATGGTGATGAGATTCATGCGCCTCTTGAGCTCCATGAATGGACTCTCTTGCTTGCTCCATCTTTTTCTTAGTGATGGGCTTGTCCTCTTTAATAAGGATATCTCCCTCTATGTCAATCCCAGCCGAATTGCATAGGTGGCAAATGAGGTGAGAAAAGGCTAACCTTGCCATAGTGGAGGACTTGTCAGCCACCTTGTAGAGTTCTTAAGGTATAATCTCATGAACTTCCACCTCTTCTCTAATCATGATGCTATGGATCATGATGGCCCGGTCTATAGTAACTTTAGACCGGTTGCTAATGGGAATGATTGAGCATTGAATGAACTCCAACCATCCTCTAGCTACAGGCTTAAGGTCCAGTCTTCTTAGTTGAACCGATTTGCCTTTTGAGTCAATCTTCCATTGAGCTCCTTCTACACATATGTCCATGAGGACTTGGTCCAACCTTTGATCAAAGTTGACTCTCCTTGTGTAGGGGCGTGCGTTCTCTTCCATGTTTGGCAAGTTGAACGCCAACCTCACATTTTCCGGACTAAAATCTAAGTATTTCCCCCGAACCATGGTGAGATAATTCTTTGGGTTCGGGTTCTTACTTTGATCATGGTTCCTAGTGATCCATGCATTAGCATAGAACTCTTGAACCATTAGGATGCCGACTTGTTGGATGGGGTTCGTTAGAACTTTCCAACCTCTTCTTTGAATTTCATGTCGAATCTCCGGATACTCATTTCTTTTGAGTTTGAAAGGGACCTCGGGGATCACCTTCTTCTTGGCCACAACATCATAGAAGTGGTCTTGATGGGCTTTGGAGATGAACCTTTCCATCTCCCATGACTCGGAGGTGGAAGCTTTTGTCTTTCCTTTCCCTTTTCTAGAGGATTCTCTGGTCTTAGGTGCCATCAATGGTAATGGAAAAACAAAAAGCTTAATGTTTTTACCACACCAAACTTAGAATTTTGCTCGCCCTCGAGCAAGAGAAGAAAGAATAGATGAAGAAGAAGAAAATATGGAGGTGAGGGGGGAAGGGTTGTGTTTCGGCCAAGAAGAGAAGAGAGGGTTGTGTCGTGTGAAAATGAAGAAGAATGGAAGGCTTTATATAGGGAAGAGAGGGGGGGGTTAAGGTGCGGCCATTTAGGGTGGGTTTGGGTGGGAAATTGATTTTGAATTTTGAAGGTAGGTGGAGTTTATGAGGTAGGTTTATGGGGAAGAGTGGATGGATGTGGGTGGTGAAGAGGTGATGGGGAAGAGAGATTGAGGTGATTGGTGAAGGGTTTTGGGGAAGAGTGTTTATTGGATTGTGTGAAAGAGGGGTGAGAAGAAGTGAGTGGAGGTAGGTGGGGATCTTGAGGGGTCCACAGATCCTGAGGTGTTCAAGGATTTACAACCTTGCACCAAATTAGGCATGTAAAATGCCCTTGCACACAACTCTGGGCATTCAGCGCCAGGTTGGTGCTTGTTCTGGGCGTTGAACGCCCATTTGTAGCCTATTTCTGGCGTTGAACGCCAGAACCATGCTTGTTCTGGGCGTTCAGCGCCAGCTTTCCTCCAGGGTGTATTTCTGGCGTTCAAATGCCCAGATGCTGCCCATTTCTGGCGTTCAGCGCCAGAACCATGCTCTGTTCTGGCGTTGAACGCCCAAAACATGCTTCTTACTGGCGTTTAAACGCCAGTAAGGTCTTCCTCCAGGGTGTGATTTTTCTTCTGCTGTTTTTGATTTCGTTTTCAATTTTTATATTTATTTTGTGACTCCACATGATCATGAACCTATAAAGACATATAACTAAGAAAAATATAATTAGATAAACATTGGGTTGCCTCCCAACAAGCGCTTCTTTAATGTCAATAGCTTGACAGTGGGCTCTCATGGAGCCTCACAGATGTACAGAGCTTTGTTGAAACCTCCCAACACCAAACTTAGAGTTTGGATATGGGGGTTTGACACCAAACTTAGAGTTTGGTTGTGGCCTCCCAACACCAAACTTAGAGTTTGACTGTGGGGGCTTTGTTTGACTCTGCTTTGAGAGAAGCTTTTTATGCTTCCTCTCCATAGATGCAAAGAGAGATCCTTGAGTTGTAAACACAAGGTTGTCCTCATTTAGTTGAAGGATCAATTCTCCTCTGTCCACATCAATCACAGCTCTTGCTGTGGCTAGGAAAGGTCTTCCTAGGATGATGGATTCATCCTCTTCCTTTCCAGTATCCAGGATTATGAAATCAGCAGGGATGTAAAGGCCTTCAACCTTTACTAACATGTCCTCTACTTGTCCATAAGCCTGTTTTCTTGAATTGTCTGCCATCTCTAATGAGATTTTAGCAGCTTGTACCCCATAGATTCCCAGTTTCTCTATTACAGAGAGGGGCATGAGGTTTATTCCTGAACCAAGGTCACACAGAGCCTTAAAGATCATGGTGCCTATGGTACAAGGTATTAAGAACTTTACAGGATCCTGTTTCTTCTGAGGCAATGTCAGTTGATCCAGATCACCTAGTTCATTGGTGAACAAGGGAGGTTTATCTTCCCAAGTTTCAATGCCAAATAATTTGGCATTCAGCTTCATGATTGCACCAAGAAACTTGGCATTTTGCTCTTCAGTAACATCCTCATTCTCTTCAGAAGAGGAATACTCATCAGAGCTCATGAATGGCATAAGGAGTTTTAATGGAATCTCTATGGTCTCTAGGTGAGCCTCAGATTTCTTAGGTTCCTCAGAGGGAAGCTCCTTATTGATCACTGGACGTCCCAGGAGGTCTTCCTCCTTGGGATTCACGTCCTTCTCCTCTCTTGTGGGTTCGGTCATGGTAATTAATTTAATGGCCTTGCACTCTCCTTTTGGATTCTCTTCTGTATTGCTTGGGAGAGTACTAGGAGGGATTTCAGTGATCCTTTTACTCAGCTGGCCCACTTGTGCTCCCAAGTTTCTAATGGAAGACCTTGTTTCATTCATAAAACTCACAGTGGCCTTAGATAGATCAGAGACTAAATTTGCTAAGCTAGACGGATTCTGCTCAGAATTCTCTGTCTGTTGCTGAGTGGATGATGGAAAAGGCTTGCTATTGCTAAACCTGTTTTTTCCACCATTATTAAAGCCTTGTTGAGGCTTTTGATCCTTCCATGAGAGATTTGGGTGATTTCTTCATGATGGATTGTAGGTGTTTCCATATGGTTCACCCATGTATTTTAACTCTGCTATTGTTGGGTTCTCAGGATCATAAGCTTCTTCCTCAGAAGATGCCTCTTGAGTACTGTTGGATGCAGCTTGCATTCCATTCAGACTCTGAGAAATCATATTGACTTGCTGAGTCAATATTTTATTCTGAGCCAATATGGCATTCAGAGTATCAATTTCAAGAACTCCCTTCTTCATAGGCGTCCCATTACTCACAGGATTCCTCTCAGAAGTGTACATGAACTGGTTATTAGCAACCATGTCAATGAGTTCTTGAGCTTCTGCAGGCATTTTCTTTAGGTGAATGGATCCACCTGCAGAGGTATCCAATGACATTTTAGCCAATTCAGACAGACCATCATAGAATATATCCAGGATGGTCCATTCTGAAAGCATGTCAGAAGAACACTTTTTGGTCAGTCCTTTGTATCTCTCCCAAGCTTCATAGAGGGATTCACCTTCTTTCTGTCTGAAGGTTTGAACATCCACTCTAAGCTTACTCAGCTTTTGAGGAGGAAAGAACTTGGCTAAGAAAGCCTTGACCAGCTTATCCCAAGAGTTCAGGCTATCCTTAGTTTGAGAGTCCAACCATACTCTAGCTCTGTCTCTCACAGCAAAAGGGAAAAGCATGAGCCTGTAGACTTCAGGATCTACTCCATTAGTCTTAACAGTATCACAGATCTGCAGGAATTCAGTTAAGAACTGAAAAGGATCTTCAGATGAAAGTCCATGAAACTTGCAGTTCTGCTGCATCAGAGAAACTAGCTGAGGTTTCAGCTCAAAGTTGTTTGCTCCAATGGCAGGAATGGAGATGCTTCTTCCATGTAAATTAGAATTTGGTGCAGTAAAGTCACCAAGCATTCTCCTTGCATTATTATTATTTTCGGCTGCCATCTCCTCTTCCTGTTCGAAAATTTCTGAAAGGTTCTCTCTGGATTGTTGTAATTTAGCTTCTCTTAGTTTCCTCTTCAGAGTCCTTTCAGGTTCTGGATCTGCTTTAACAAGAATATTCTTGTCCTTGCTCCTGCTCATATGACAAAGAAGAGGGCACAGAAAAAATAATAATAATAATAGGGATCCTGTTTACCACAGTATAGAGGTCCCTGTGTGAATAGAAGAAAAGAAGAAGAGAAAATCTGAACTCAGAGAGAGAGAGGGGGTTCGGATTTTTTTTTTGTGAGTGAGGAAGAGATGTTAGTAAATAAATAAACAAATAGAAGAAGATGAGAGGGGGAGGTGAATTTTCGAAAATAATTTTTGAAAAAGAGTTAGTGGTTTTCGAAAATAGTTTTTGTGAAAAAGGTTAGTAATTTTCGAAAATTAAAATCAAAATTAAAATAATTAGTTAATTAAAAAGAAATTTTGAAAAAGAGGGAAGATATTTTCAAAAATTAGAGAGAGAGAGAGAGAGAGAGAGAGTTAGTTAGGTAGTTTTGAAAAAGATAAGAAACAAACAAAAAGTTAGTTAGTTAGTTGAAACAAATTTTGAAAAGATAAGAAGTTAGGAAGTTAGAAAAGATATTTTACAATCACTTTTTTTGAAAAAGGTAAGATAAGAAGATATTTTTGAAAAGATATGATAGAAATTAGTTTTTGAAAAAGATTTGATTTTTAAAATCTCAATTAATGACTTGATTCACAAGAAATCACAAGATATGGTTCTAGAACTTAAAGTTTGAATCTTTCTTAACAAGCAAGTAACAAACTTGAAATTTTTGAATCAAAACATTAATTGTTATTGTTATTTTCGAAAATTTGATATAAAAATAAGAAAAAGATTTTTGAAAAATATTTTTATAATTTTCGAAAATAACTAAAAAAATGAAAAAAATTTGATTTTGAAAAAGATAAGATTTTTAAATTGAAAATTTGAATTGACTCATAAGAAACAACTAAGTTTTAAATTTTTTTTGAAAAAGTCAAATCTAATTTTTGAATTTATGAGAAGAAAAAGGGAAAGATATTTTTTTGATTTTTGAATTTTTATGATGAGAGAGAAAAACAACAAAAATGATGCAATGCATGAAAGTCATGGATCAAAACAATGAATGCATGCAAGAATGCTATGAATGTCAAGATGAACACCAAGAACACTTTGAATGTCAAGATGAACACCAAGAACTTATTTTTGAAAAATTTTTAATGCAAGGAAAACATGCAAGACACCAAACTTAGAAATCTTTCATGTTTAGACTCTATGGATGCAAAAATGCACATGAAAAACAAGAAAAGACACAAAACAAGAAAATATCAAGATCAAACAAGAAGACTTACCAAGAACAACTTGAAGATCATGAAAAACACCATGAATGCATGAATTTTCGAAAAATGAAAAATGAATATGCAATTGACACCAAACTTATAACATGACTCAAGACTCAAACAAGAAACACAAAATATTTTTTATTTTTATTATTTTATGAATTTTTTGTATTTTCTTTTAATTTTTTTTTTCGAAAATCATTTTGAAAAAGAAAAATAAGGATTCCAAAATTTTTAATATGAATTCCAGGAATCTTATGCTCTTTAAACTAAAGCTCCAATCAAAGGGTCAGGCATGGCTTAATAGCCAGCCAAGTTTTAGTATGTAACTCAGACATGACATGCCTAACATGCCCTACAGTCGTGGCTTTACAGCCAACCAGGCTTCAACATGCTTTATGAAACACTAGAATTCATTCTTAAAAATTCTGAAGAAAAATATATTTTTGAAAACATTTTTATTATTATTTTTTTTTCAAAAACAAAAGACAAATTTTTGAAAGATTTTTGAAAAATTTTTGAAAACAAAACAAAAAGAAAATTACCTAATCTGAGCAACAAGATGAACCGTCAGTTGTCCAAACTTGAACAATTCCCAGCAACGGCGCCAAAAACTTGGTGCACGAAATTGTGATCTCTGGTAATGGCTCCAAAAACTTGGTGCTCTAATCTCAATTCATAATTTGTCACAACTTCGATACAACTAACCAGCAAGTGCACTGGGTCGTCCAAGTAATAAACCTTACGTGAGTAAGGGTCGATCCCACGGAGATTGTTGGTATGAAGCAAGCTATGGTTACCTTGTAAATCTCAGTCAGGTGGATATAAAATAGTTATGGAGTTTTCGAAAATAAGTAATAGAAGAAGGATAGAAACACTTATGTAATTCATTGGTGAGAATTTCAGATAAGCGTATAGAGATGCTTTCGTTCCTCTGAACCTCTGCTTTCCTGCTGCCTTCATCCAATCAGTCTTACTCCTTTTCATGGCTGGCTTTATGCAAGGGCATCACCGTTGTCAGTGGCTACATCCCCTCCTCTTGTGAAAATGGTCCAAGATGCCCTGTCACGGCACGGCTAATCATCTGAGGTTCCCGATCATGCTGGAATAGGATTCACCCTCCTTTTGCATCTGTCACTACCCCCAGCACTCGCGAGTTTGAAGCTCGTCACAGTCATTCAATCATTGAATCCTACTCGGAATACCATAGACAAGGTTTAGACTTTCCGGATTTTCTTGAATGCTGCCATCAATCTAGCTTACACCACAAAGATTCTGATTAAGAGATCTAAGAGATACTCATTCAATCTAAGGTAGAACGGAAGTGGTTGTCAGGCACGCGTTCATAAGGAATGATGATGATTGTCACGTTCATCACATTCAGGTTGAAATGCGAATGAATATCTTAGAAGCGAAATAAGATGAATTGAATAGAAAAACAGTGGTACTTTGCATTAATCTTTGAGGAACAGCAGAGCTCCACACCTTAATCTATGGAGTGTAGAAACTCTACCGTTGAAAATACATAAGTGAAGAAGGTTCAGGCATGGCCGAGAGGCCAGCCCTCAAACGTGATCTAAGATAGCATACAACTGATCAAAGATGTCTAATACAATAGTAAAAAGTCCTATTTATAATATACTAGCTACTAGGGTTTACAGAAGTTAGTAATTGATGCATAAATCCACTTCCGGAGCCCACTTGGTGTGTGCTTGGGCTGAGCTTGAATGTTACACGTGCAGAGGCTCTTTCTGGAGTTGAACGCCAGGTTGTAACGTATTTCTGGCGTTCAACTCTGGTTTGTGACTTGTTTCTGGCGTTTAACTCCAGACAGCTGCGTAGAACTGGCGTTCAACGCCCTTTTATGTCGTCTAAACTCGTTCAAAGTATGGACTATTATACATTGCTGGAAAGCCCTGGATGTCTACTTTCCAACGCAATTGGAAGCGTGCCATTTTGAGTTCTGTAGCTCCAGAGTGCAGGGAGGTCAGAATCCAACAGCATCAGCAGTCCTTCTTCAACCTCTGAATCTGATTTTTGCTCAAGTCCCTCAATTTCAGCCAGAAAATACCTGAAATCACAGAAAAATACACAAACTCATAGTAAAGTCCAGAAATGTGAATTTAACATAAAAACTAATGAAAACAGCCCTAAAAGTAACTAGATCCTACTAAAAACATACTAAAAACAATGCCAAAAAGCGTACAAATTATCCGCTCATCAGAATGCCATAAAAGTAATGAAATAAAATGAAAATAATTAGCCTTACTCAATAAAACTATTTTTATTAAATCCTTTAAAATACTTTTATTTCTACTTTTGATAAATAATTACTTTTCTTTAAATTTCTAAACTCAAAACAGATTTTAATCACAAAATTAGTCATACTAACAATCTCTCAGCCACATAATCATTTCTCAACCACAACATCTCACCTAAATACATCCGTGAACTAACAGCACAAGTAAGGAATTCAAACCAACATACAAACAAGTCAATCAGCACAATCACAGAGAAGTAATACAAGCAAACACAACCAAATATAAATGTGCAAACAACATGATGCATGTCTATTCCTAATACAAGCCATGAGCTCATGTGTCAGTTGCCTACTCGCTCCCGACATTACCTGGGCACGAGTCTCAGATATGGCTTTCCAGATGTATACAGTGTACTTATATAAGTCTTACGGCTAGGCCACATACCGTGTGGCTTTCAATGTGCTTACATCTGGAAAATAGTTCTCAGTGTGTGGGTGTCCCCACTATACATTTGGCACTAAGGCCCAAACAAAGTCGCATCTGCTCTCCTGTGGCAAACATGTAAGTGTGAGCCAACAAGAGAAGTTTTAGAGCTTTAAATTACTGCCGACCGTAATGCGTGCCTATGAGTAAGTTAACGCGCTAGAATAAACCATCTGTATGGACACCTAAATACAATGTAAGCTTTCAAAATTTGAGAGAAGGATTAACCTTAGTGCCAGTAGTCATGATACCTGAACTTAATTAACTATTTGGAATTATTGCAATGCATTATCAAAAGGGTCTAGAATGTGTGCGAATACAACATCGTGAAGTGGTGACAGAGGCTTGAGCAGGAAGTCCCTGAGTATTGCTTGGATGACCAAAGAGAAAGAACTGTTAAGTAAGTTAAGGTCTTAAGTTGGGTATTGAGAAAATGAATGGAGGTGTCAAATTGAATCAATTACAAATTACAAGAGATCGTAAGGTCGAGAACTTAGGGAGCGCAATAATGGTGATAATGAGCTACTAAAAGTATTGAAGCCTATTGAATCAAGAAGATACTAAGAGAGAAATTTGTTTCAAAATCGAAAGTTTAGACGAAAAACTATTGTCCGAAGCTCACAAGAGAGGATCTTTTAATTTACCCTGAAATTACTAAAACTTACCACAGATCAAAGGAGATATTTTTGAGCGGCCAGAAATGAAGAATGAAGTGGTGATGCATGTGATTGTGTGTTTGATGCATGAGAAAGTAAAGAGTAACCACCAGAATTGGGCCAGTGGCGTATCGGGTAACTCTATCCCCACATCTTTCAAACCGGTACGACGTATTTCGCATCTCACAGTTTTAGGAGTACACTCCTGATGCCAATCACGTATTAGAACCTAAACCAGTGCAACTAAAGGAGAATCTAACGCTTCAAGTAACTTCGGTTACAATTGATAATATGATATCAGTTCTAAGTGGCTACGTAGTGGAGGAGTTTTGTTAGCAGAGGATGCTGAGGGTGGAGTTGGAATTGGAGAACACACTTGAGAACTCGAATCGAATATGCGGGAGGACTACCTGTACCTCTTTTTCAGGTAACTAAATTTGAATTTTGAGGACAAAATTCTTAATTATGTGGATAGCATGTAAACCCCGTGAAATTTGCAAATAATTAATTAATAAATTAATTTTTAATAAAAGAAATTAGAAATGTGAATTTTATAGTTTAATAAGATAGAGCTAATTAAAACAAGAATTTTGACACTAATTTCAAAGGATTTGGCCCAAGATTGGGCCGAACGGGCCGAACTAGTTGAACTGGACCCATATTAGGCCCATAGCCCAACCCACAAAATCACCCACACTTAAGGAAGACCCCTTCTTACTCCTCATTCAGCAGGAACGAACAGAAAAAAATTCAAGGAGAGGGGAAACAAAAGCAAAACCCTTGCCCTCTATTCAAGTTGGCATAACTTCTCGCTCTGAGCCCTGAAAGAACGAAACTCTCGCGCGATCTAGAATTTTCACAATAAATTCGCATTGTAAGTATAGCTTCTAGACCGACAAGAATTCCTTTCTTACAAAAGTTTTGGTTGTCACTTAAGCAAACCCAATAAAATTGATAACCGAGTATTTAAACCTCGGTGATGAGAGAACTTTTGCGTGGTTTAGAAATTTGCAGATAAATCCTCGTTGCAAGTATAGCTTCTAAACCAACAAAAGTCCTTTCATACAAACGTTTTGGTTGTCACAAGTAACAAATCCCTTAAAAATTGATAACCGAAGTATTCAAACCTCGGGTCGTCTTCTCAAGGAACTGCAGGGAAGTATGTTCTTATTATTGGTTATGAAGGTTGTGAATCGGGGTTTTGAGAATGAGGAACAAGTAATTTAAATGGCAATGGAAATAAATAAATAACTGTAAAATAAACTTTTGGCAAGGTATGAGAAATTGGAAGTCCTATTGATGAGCAGATAATTTATACGCTTTTTGGCATTATTTTTAGTATGTTTTTAATATATTTTAGTTAGTTTTTATTATGTTTTTATTAGTTTTTAAATAAAATTCACTTTTCTGGACTTTACTATGAGTTTGTGTATTTTTCTGTGATTTCAGGTATTTTCTGGCTGAAATTGAGGGATCTGAGCAAAAATCTGATTCAGAGGCTGAAAAAGGACTGCAGATGCTGTTGGATTCTGACCTCCCTGCACTCAAAGTGATTTTTCTGGAGCTACAGAAGCCCAATTGGCGTGCCCTCAATTGTGTTAGAAAGTAGACATCCTGAGCTTTCCAGCAATATATAATAGTCCATACTTTGCTCGAGCTTTGATGGCTCAAATAGGCGTTCCAAGTCAGCTCAAGAATTCTGGCGTTTAACGCCGGAACTGGCACAAAAGCTGGAGTTAAACGCCCAAACTGGCACAAAAGCTGGCGTTTAACTCCAAGAAAAGTCTCTACACATGGAAGCTTGAATGCTTAGCCCAAGCACACACCAAGTGGGCCCAGAAGAAGATTTCTGCATTAATTACTGATTTCTGTAAACCCTAGGCTACTAGTTCTCTATAAATAGGACCTTATACTATTGAATTTTCATCTTTGGACGTTTAGTCCCTAGACCTTGGAGGCTGGCCATTTGGCCATGCTTACACCATTATCACTTTTGTATTTTCAACGGTGGAGTTTCTACACACCATAGATTAAGGTGTGGAGCTCTGCTGTTCTTCATGAATTAATACAAAGTACTATTGTTTTTCTATTCAACTCAAGTCTATTTCTTCTCCAAGATATTCATTCGCACCCAAGAACATGATGAATGTGATGATTATGTGACACTCATCACCATTCTCACCTATGAACGCCTGACAGACAACCACTTCCGTTCTACATGCAAACAAGCTTGAATGCGTATCTCTTGGGTTTCTAATCTAAGATTGGAACCTTCGTGGTATAGGCTAGAATTATTGACGGCCATTCCTGAGATCCGGAACGTCTAAACCTTGTCTGTGGTATTCTGAGTAGGATCTGGGAAGGGATGACTGTGACGAGCTTCAAACTCGCGATTGTGGGGTGTGTGACAGACGTAAAAGGATCAATGGATCCTATTCCGACATGATCGAGAACCGACAGATGATTAGCCGTGCAGTGACAGCGCATTTGGAACGTTTTCACTGAAAGGACGGGAAGTAGCCATTGATAACGGTGATGCCCAATATAAAGCTTGCCATGGAAAGGAGTATGAATGATTGGAAGAAGGCAATAGGAAAGCAGAGGTTCAGGAGGAACAAAGCATCTTCATACGCTTATCTGAAATTCCAACCGAAGAATTACATAAGTATCTCTATATTTATTTTATGTTTTATTTATCTTTTAATTATCAATTCTCCATCACCATCTGAATCCGCCTGACTGAGATTTACAAGGTGACCATAGCTTGCTTCAAGCCGACAATCTCCGTGGGATCGACCCTTACTCACGTAAGGTTTATTACTTGGACGACCCAGTGCACTTGCTGGTTAGTTGTGCGGAATTGTGACAAAGTGTGATTCACGTTTAAGAGCTCCAAGTCCTTTGGCGCCATTGTTGATGATCACAATTTCGTGCACCAAGTTTTTGGCGCCATTGCCGGGGATTGTTCGAGTTTGGACAACTGACGGTTCATCTTGTTGCTTAGATTAGGTACTTTTCAGAATTTTTAAGAATGAATTCTAGAGTTTCAAGGTGATGTTCTTAGCATCACAAAAGCTTATTGATTCTCATCAATTTAGCTACTGAATGTAATGTCCTGCTGAAGCTTGGCCAAACATGTCTAATCTTTTTAGACTGAAGCTTTAGACTAACATTGCATGATTCCTGGAATTCTCATTAAAAGTTTTTATTCTCTTTATTTTCTTTTTCCATATAAGTTTCGAAAATCACAAAAAAAAATTTATAAAACCATAAAGATAAAAAATATTTTATGTTTCTTGTTTGAGTCTAGTATCAATTTTTAAGTTTGGTGTCAATTGCATATTTTTATTCTTCTTGCATTTTTCAAATACATGCAATATGTTCTTCATTGATCTTCAAGTTGTTCTTGATGATTTCAGTGCTCTGATCTTTAAATTCTCTTGTTTTGTGTGTTTTGTTGTTTCTCATATGCATTCTCAATTTGTTAGTGTCTCTTATATAAAAATTTTTAAGTTTGGTGTCCTGCATGCATTGTTTGATTTGAGTTTCCTAAGATTAGTTGTATTTTGATTGTTTCTCATCATTAAAAATTCAAAAATATTTTCAAAATCGTGTCTTTTCAAGTCAATAATACAGAGAATTGAAGATTCAGAACATTCAGCAGAGGAATCAAACAGAAAAAGCTGGGCGTTCAAAACGCCCAATGAAGAAGGAAAACTGGCGTTCAAACGCCAGCCAGGGTTACCTGGCTGGGCGTTTAACGCCCAAAAAGGTAGAGTTTTGGGCGTTAAACGCCAGAATGGATGCCATTCTGGGCGTTTAACGCCAGGATGACACTAGAGGGAAGATTTTGTTTTTAATTTAGATTTTTTTCAAATCTTCATAATTTTTCAAAATCAAATCTTTTTCAAATCACATCTTTTCAATCATATCTCTTCAAAATCAATTTCTTTCCATTTTTTTTAATTTTCGAAAATCCTTGTTATAATTAAAGATTTACTTCAAAATTTTCAAGTTGTTACTTGCGTATTAAGAAAGGATCAAATTTTAAATTTTAAGAATCATATCTTTTAATTTCTTGTTAGTCAAGTAATCAACTTTAATTTTAAAACTTTCTTTTTTTTTAAAATTGATTTTCAATCATATATTCTCAAGCATATCTTTTCAATCGCATCTTTTTCAAAATTAATTTTCAATCATATCTTTTTAATTTCTAACTTTAAACTCTTTTCAAAAATCACTTAATTTCTTTCCCAATCTTAATTTTCGAAAATCATCAATCAAATTTTCAAATTTCTTTTAATTATTTCAAAATCTTTTTAATTTATTTTCAAAAATTCTTCCCCTCTTCTCACATCCTTCTATTTAAAGGACTAACACTCCTCCTCAAGGCACAATTCGAACTCCCTCCTTCTTTATATGTTCGAATTCTCTTCCATCTACCTCCTCCTTCTATTCTTCTTTTCCTCTGACACCTCAAGAAATCTCTATACTGTGACATAGAGGATTCCCTACTTTCTTGTTCTCTTCTCTTTCATATGAGCAGAAACAAAGATAAAGGCATACTTGTTCAAGCTGATCCTGAACCTGAAAGGACCTTGAAGAGAAAGCTAAGAGAAGCTAAAGAACATCTCTCTTTAGAAGGCCTAACAGAGCTTTTCAAGGAAGAAGAAACCATGGCAGCCGAAAACAACAATACCAACAATGCAAGGAAGGTGCTTGGTGACTTTACTGCACCTACTCCCGACTTCTATGGGAGAATCATCTCAATCCCTGCCATTGGAGCAAACAACTTTGAGCTTAAGCCTCAATTAGTTTCTCTAATGCAACAAAATTGCAAGTTTCATGGACTTCCATTGGAAGATCCTCATCAGTTCTTAGCTGAATTCTTGCAAATCTGTGACACTGTCAAGACCAATGGGGTTGACCCTGAAGTCTACAGACTTATGCTTTTTCCTTTTGCTGTAAGAGACAGAGCTAAGACATGGTTGGATTCACAACCCAAAGAAAGCCTGAACTCTTGGGAAAAGCTAGTTAATGCCTTCTCAACAAAGTTCTTTCCACCTCAAAAATTGAGCAAGCTTAGAGTGGAAGTTCAAACCTTCAGACAGAAGGAAGGTGAATCCCTCTATGAAGCTTGGGAAAGATACAAGCAATTGATCAGAAGGTACCCTTCTGACATGCTTTCTGAATGGAGCATCATAGGAATTTTCTATGATGGTCTGTCTGAACTATCCAAGATGTCATTGGATAGCTCTGCTGGAGGATCTTTTCATCTGAAGAAGACACCTGCAGAAGCTCAAGAACTCATTAAAATGGTTGCAAATAACCAATTCATGTACACTTCTGAAAGGAATCTTGTGAATAATGGGATAGCTCAGAAGAAAGGAGTTCTTGAGATTGATACTCTGAATGCCATATTGGCTCAGAATAAAATATTGACCCAACAAGTCAATATGATTTCTCAGAGTCTGTCTGAAATGCAAACAGCAACAGACAGTACTAAGGAAGCTTCCTCTGAAAAAGAAGCTTATGATCCTGAGAACCCAGCAATGGAAGAGGTGAATTACATGGGAGAACCCTATGGAAACACCTATAATCCTTCATGGAGAAATCATTCAAATCTCTCATGGAAGGATCAATAGAGACCTCAACAAGGTTTCAACAACAATAATGGTGGAAGAAACAGGTTTAGCAATAGCAAGCCTTTTCTATCATCTTCTCAGCAACAAACAGAGAATTCTAAATAGAGCCACTCTGATTTAGCAACCATTGTCTCTGATCTAATCAAAACCACTCAAAGTTTCATGACTGAAACAAGGTCCTCTATTAGAAATTTGGAGGTACAAGTGGGTCAGCTGAGTAAGAAAATTACTGAACTCCCTCCTAGTACTCTCCCAAGCAATACAGAAGAGAATCCAAAGAGAGAGTGCAAGGCCATAAACATGTCTCACATGGCCAAACCTGGAGAGGAGGAAGAGGCAGTAATCTCCACTGAGGAAGACCTCAATGGACGTCCACTGACCTCCAAGGAGTTCCCTAATGAGGAACCATGGGAATCTGAGGCTCAGATTGAGACCATAGAGATTCCATTAAATTTACTTTTGCCATTCATGGGCTCTGATGAGTATTCTTCCTCTGAAGAGGATGAAGATGTTACTGAAGAGCAAGTTGCTAAGTACCTTGGAGCAATCATGAAGCTAAATGCCAGGTTGTTTGGTAATGAGACTTGGGAGGATGAACCTCCATTGCTCATCAAAGAACTGGATGACTTGACTAGGCAGAAATTACCTCTGAAGAGACAAGATCCTGGAAAGTTCTCAATACCTTGTACCATAGGCACCATGACCTTTGAGAAGGCTCTGTGTGACCTGGGATCAAGTATAAACCTTATGCCTCTCTCTGTAATGGAGAAGCTAGGGATCATTGAGGTACAAGCTGCAAGAATCTCACTGGAGATGGCAGACAATTCAAAGAAACAGGCTTATGGACTTGTAGAGGATGTCTTGGTAAAAGTTGAAGACCATTACATCCCTGCTGATTTCATAATCCTAGAGACTGAGAAGTGTATGGATGAATCCATCATCCTTGGCAGACCCTTCCTAGCCACAGCAAAAGCTGTGATTGATGTTGACAGAGGAGAATTGATCATTCAAGTGAATGAAGACTCCCTTGTGTTTAAAGCTCAAGGATATCCCTCTGTCACCATGGAGAGGAAGCATGAAGAGCTTTTCTCAATACAGAGTCAAACAGATCCCCCACAGTCAAACTCTAAGTTTGGTGTTGGGAGGCCACAACCAAACTTTAAATTTGGTGTTGAACCCCCCACATTCAAACTCTAAGTTTGGTGTTGGGAGGTTCCAACATTGCTCTGAATATCTGTAAAGCTCCATGAGAGTCACTGTCAAGCTATTGACATTAAAGAAGCGCTTGTTGGGAGGCAACCCAATTTTTACTTATCTATATTACATTTCTATTTTCTTTTGTTATTTTATGTTTTCTATAGGTTGATGATCATGTGAAGTCACAAAAAAACAATTGAAAAATAAAAAACAGAAGGAAAAACAGAATGAAAAATAGAACACCCTGGAGGAGAAACTTACTGGCGTTTAAACGCCAGTAAGGGTAGCAGAATAGGCGTTAAACGCCCAGTCTGGCACCATTCTGGGCGTTTAACGCCAGAAATGGGCACCAGACTGGCGTTGAACGCCAGGAATGGGCAAGAAGTTGGCATTAAATGCTAGAAATGGGCAGCAGCCTGGCATTTAACGCCAGGATTGGCAGCAAGGGGCGTTTTGCACGCCACATGGTGCAGGGATGAGAAATCCTTGACACCTCAGGATCTGTGGACCCCACAGGATCGCCACCTACCCCACCTCTCTCTCTCTTCTTCACCCATTCACCAATCACCTCAATACCTCTTCCCCAAAAACCCCTCACCTATCAAATCCCACCATTCTCTTCACCACTCACATCCATCCTTCATAAAACCCCACCTACCTCACCATTCAAATTCAAACCACTTTTCCACCCAAACCCACCCATAATGGCCGAACCATACCCCCTCCCCACTCCTATATAAACCCATCTTCACTCCTTCATTTTCACACAACCTAAACACCACTTCTCCCCTTTGGCCGAAACACAAAGCCCCCTCCATCTCCTCTATTTCTTCTTCTTCTACTCTCTTCTTTCTTCTTTTGCTCGAGGACGAGCAACCTTCTAAGTTTGGTGTGGTAAAAGCTAAAGCTTTTTTGTTTTTCCATAACCATTAATGGCACCAATGGCCAGAGAAACCTCTAGAAAGAGGAAAGGGAAGGCAAAAGCTTCCACCTCCGAGTCATGGGAGATGGAGAGATTCCTCTCGAGGGTGTATCAAGACCACTTCTATGAAGTTGTGGCCAAGAAGAAGGTGATCCTCGAGGTCCCTTTTAAGCTCAAAAAGGGCGAATATCTGAAGATCCGACATGAGATCTGAAGAAGAGGTTGGGAAGTTCTCACCAACCCCATTCAACAAGTCGGAATCTTAATGGTTCAAGAGTTCTATGCCAATGCATGGATCACCAAGAACCATGATCAAAGTGTGAACCCGGATCCTAAGAATCGGCTTACAATGGTCCGAGGGAAATACTTAGACTTTAGTCCGGAAAATGTAAGGTTGGCATTCAATTTGCCTATGATGCAAGGAGATGCACACCCATACACTAGAAGGTCAACTTTGATCAAAGGTTGGACCAAGTCCTCATGGACATCTGTGAAGAGGGCGCTCAATGGAAGAGTGATTCAAGAGGGAAGCCGGTTCAACTAAGAAGGCATGACCTTAAGCCCGTGGCTAGGGAATGGTTGGAGTTCATCTAATGCTCAATCATTCCTACTAGCAACCGGTCTGAAGTTACTATAGACTGGGCTATCATGATTCATAGCATCATGATTAGAGAGGAAGTAGAAGTTCATGAGGTTATATCCCAAGAACTCTACAAGGTAGCGGACAAGTCCTCTACTGTAGCAAGGTTAGCCTTCCCTCACCTCATTTGTTACCTTTGCAATTCAGTTGGAATTGACATAGAGGGAGACATTCTCATTGATGAGGATAAACCCATGAGACAACTAAGGGTGGAGCACCAAGAGCATTCCATCCTCCTCCATGAAATTAGAGAAGACCAAAGAACCATGAGAGAGGAACAACAAAGGCAAGGAAGAGATATTGAGGAGCTCAAGCACTCAATAAGATCTTCAAGAGGAAGAACAAGCCGCCATCACTAAGGTGGACCCGTTCTTTAATTTCCTTGTTCTTTATTTTCCTGTTTTTTGAATTTTTATGCTTATGTTATTTATGTTTGTGTCTTTATTACATGATCATTAGTGTCTAAGTGTCTATGCCTTAAAGCTATAAAAATGAATCCATCACCTTTCTTAAATGAAAAATGTTTTTAATTGAAAAAGAAAAAGAAGTGCATGAATTTCAAATTTTAAAATAGTTTAATTATCTTGATGTGATGGCAATACTATTATTTTTCTGAATGAATGCTTGAACAGTATATATTTTTGAATTTGATTGTTTATGAATGTTAAAATTGTTGGCTCTTGAAAGAATGATGGGAAAAGGAGAAATGTTATCTGATGATCTGAAAAATCATAAAATTGATTCTTGAAGCAAGAAAAAGCAGTGAAAAGCTTGCAGAAAAAAAAAGAGAAAAGAAAAAAAAAGAGAAAAGCAAGCAGAAAAAGCCAATACCCCTTTAAACCAAAAGGCAAGGGTGATAAAAAGGATCCAAAGCTTTGAGCATCAGTGGAAAGGAGGGCCCACAGGAATAAAAATCCTGGCATAAGCGACTAAACCAAGCTGTCCCTAACCATGTGCTTGTGGCGTGAAGGTGTCAAGTGAAAACTTGAGACTGAGCGATTAAAGTCGAGGTCCAAAGCAAAAAGAAGAGTGTGCTTAAGAACCCTGGACACCTCTAATTGGGGACTCTAGCAAAGCTGAGTCACAATCTGAAAAGGTTCACCCAATTATGTGTCTGTGGCATTTATGTATCCGGTGGTAATACTGGAAAACAAAGTGCTTAGGGCCACGGCCAAGACTCATAAAGTAGCTGTGTTCAAGAATCAACATACTTAACTAGGAGAATCAATAACACTATCTGGATTCTGAGTTCCTATAGATGCCAATCATTCTGAACTTCAAGGAATAAAGTGAGATGCCAAAACTGTTCAGAAGCAAAAAGCTAAAAGCCCCGCTCATCTAATTAATACTGATCTTCATAGATGTTTTTGGAATTCATTGTAGATTCTCTTCTTTTTTATTCTATTTGATTTTCAGTTGCTTGGGGACAAGCAACAATTTAAGTTTGGTGTTGTGATGAACGGATAATTTATACGCTTTTTGGCATTGTTTTTAGTATGTTTTTAATATATTTTAGTTAGTTTTTATTATGTTTTTATTAGTTTTTAAATAAAATTTACTTTTCTGGACTTTACTATGAGTTTGTGTATTTTTCTGTAATTTCAGGTATTTTCTGGCTGAAATTGAGGGACCTGAGCAAAAATCTGATTCAGAGGCTGAAAAAGGACTGCAGATGCTGTTGGATTCTAACCTCCCTGCACTCAAAGTGAATTTTCAGGAGCTACAAAAGCCCAATTGGCGTGTTCTCAATTGAATTGGAAAGTAGACATCCTGGGCTTTCTAGCAATATATAATAGTCCATACTGTGCCCGAGATTTGACGGCCCAAACAGGCGTTCCAAGTCAGCTCATGAATTCTGGCGTTTAACGCCGGAACTGGCACAAAAGCTGGAGGTAAACGCCCAAACTGGCACAAAAGCTGGCGTTTAACTCCAAGAAAAGTCTCTACACATGGAAGCTTCAATGCTCAGCCCAAGCACACACCAAGTGAGCCCGGAAGAAGATTTCTGCATTAATTACTGATTTCTGTAAACCCTAGGCTACTAGTTCTCTATAAATAGGACCTTATACTGTTGAATTTTCATCTTTCGACGTTTAGTCCCTAGACCTTGGAGGCTGGCCATTCGGCCATGCTTACACCATTATCACTTTTGTATTTTCAACGGTGGAGTTTCTACACACCATAGATTAAGGTGTGGAGCTCTGCTGTTCTTCATGAATTAATACAAAGTACTATTGTTTTTCTATTCAACTCAAGTCTATTTCTTCTCCAAGATATTCATTCGCACCCAAGAACATGATGAATGTGATGATTACGTGACACTCATCACCATTCTCACCTATGAACGCCTGACTGACAACCACTTCCGTTCTACATGCAAACAAGCTTGAATGCGTATCTCTTGGGTTTCTAATCTAAGATTGGAACCTTCGTGGTATAGGCTAGAATTATTGACGGCCATTCCTGAGATCCGGAATATCTAAACCTTGTCTGTGGTATGCTGAGTAGGATCTGGGAAGGGATGACTGTGACGAGCTTCAAACTCGCGATTGTGGGGTGTGTGACAGACGCAAAAGGATCAATGGATCCTATTCCGACATGATCGAGAACCGACAGATGATTAGCCGTGCAGTGACAGCGCATTTGGAACGTTTTCACTGAGAGGACGGGAAGTAGCCATTGATAACGGTGATGCCCAACATAAAGCTTGCCATGGAAAGGAGTATGAATGATTGGAAGAAGGCAATAGGAAAGCAGAGGTTCAGGAGGAACAAAGCATCTTCATACGCTTATCTGAAATTCCAACCGAAGAATTACATAAGTATCTCTATCTTTATTTTATGTTTTATTTATCTTTTAATTATCAATTCTCCATCACCATCTGAATCCGCCTGACTGAGATTTACAAGGTGACCATAGCTTGCTTCAAGCCGACAATCTCCGTGGGATCGACCCTTACTCACGTAAGGTTTATTACTTGGACGACCCAATGCACTTGCTGGTTAGTTGTGCGGAATTGTGACAAAGTGTGATTCACGTTTAAGAGCTCAAAGTCCTTTAGCACCATTGTTGATGATCACAATTTCGTGCACCACCTATCCTAGTTATCCTTATCAATGATGATGAAAATTGAGTCTTAATTCCACTTTGTTAACCTTTACTTAAAGCAAGGGAAGGTCAAGTGACTAATTAGTTTGATCTTCAGATCCTATTTATTTCCTAAGAAAAGATTGGGATTATTGAAGTTCAATTCAATTAGAAAGGATAACAATTATCAATCATGTTTGAGTTTGATAACTCCTGAGTCACTGATTTCTTAACCAAGACCAAAAGGGAGAAAAATCAATCTACTGGAATAAAAATGTCTTCAGATTGGGAATAACAGTAACATAAATAAAAGAAAGCAATCATAAACTGAAATACCTCAAATAACATTAATTTGAAAGAGTAATCTGTAACATGGAAGAATTCATAAATTAAATTGGAAAAATAAGTAATTAAAAAGGAATATTCAACCTGATAAAAAGAGATAATCCTGAAAGCGAATAAAATCCTAAATCTAAATCCTAATCCTAAAGAGAGAGGAGAGAATCTCCCTCTCAAACTAAATCTAAATCATGAAAGCTAACTAATTGGAGAGTCTACTTGAACGGATGCATTCCCCCACTTCATAACCTCTGATCTGTGCCTTCTGGACTTGGATTTGGGCCAAAAAGGGCTTCAGAAATCGCTGGGAGCATTTTCTGTAATTTCTGGTGCGTGGCCTCTGTCATGCGGCCGCGTGGGTCACACGTCCGCGTCATCTGCGTTATGCTCAAGGTGCGTGATCGCGTTAGTCACGCGGTCGCGTCGCTGTTAATTTGCGCTGGCATGCGGCCGCGTCATCCATGCGATCGCGTCACTGCCAGTTTCTTCAAAAACTCCGTTTTATGCTTTCCTTCCCTTTTTGTATGTTTCCTTTCCATCCTTTAAGTCATTCCTGCCTTAGGAGATCTGAAATTACTCAACACACGAATCACGGCATCGAATAGAAATAAATAGTAATTAAAATAGTTATTTTTAAGGCATAGGAAACATGTTTTTTACATACATCACATAATAAGGAAGGGAAAGTAAAACCATGCAATTAATATGAATAAGTGGGTGAAGGATTGAATAAATCACTCAATTTGAGCACAAAATATATCATACAATATGGGTTTATCACTCGGGTCGTCTTCTCAAGGAACCCTCCTCAACATCAATTTCAAACATCTTTGAAGGAGGCTTTATAACTTGACTTTCCCATGGGGTTTAGCATCTCCTAAGTCTTCAACCACTTCTTCTTCTTCAATAATTACAGCTTCCTCCACTTGTTCCAGTACAAAGTCATGCTCTGTACTGTCCACTGGAGTTTCTAGTATCTCCTTCATGCTACGTTCTTCATTAGATTGCCCACATAAAGCCATGGGGGTTCCTTGAGTGTCCGAATGTCGGGAAGGTAGTCTATTTATTGCTTGATTCAATTAGTGAAGTGTGGCATGAAATTTTTCAAATGTTTCTTTGAGTTGCTCCCTTGATTCTTGGGGTGATGGATATGGACATGGTGCATAGGGAGGTGGTGGTTCTTGGGAGTAATTGGGTTGGAATTGGGGTGGATAAGGGTTAGGGTCATATGGAGGTAAATGGTGGTAGTTGGTTTGTGAGTGTGGTGGTTCATAGGCATATGATGGGGCTTGTTGGTAATTACAAGGGGGTCCACCATATCTATCATCTTGGTATGTACCTCGGAATGGTTTCTGACTATAGTAATTTGGTGGGTGATGGTTGTCACAAAAGGGTCCACCAGTACTATTGTTTCGGCATGCATTCTGGAATGGTCGTCGTCCATGGTACTTTGGAAGGTGTTGTTGCCTAAAGGGTTGATCAGATCCTCGTGGCTCCGTTCAACTCTGATTGTTTTGACCTTGATGCATGTTCCTGTTATAATTTCCATTCCTTGCAACAACATTCGAACCAAACTCAAAGCGAGAGGGGTGAGAATTCATGGTAACTAATAAAAATTAAAAATAAAAATAAAAACAAATAAACAGGTAAAAGAAAATAAAATAAAATAAAATAAATAAGAGAAAAGGTTTGAAAAAGATTTGATTTTAAGATTAGAAAAAAATAAGATAAGTTAGGTGAGAGAAGATAAGTTTTTAAATTAAGAGGTTTTGAAATTTAAATTTTTTAATTTGAAAATTAAATTTTGAATTTTAAATTTTGAAATTTAAATTTTGATATTTGATATTTGAAATTTGAAATTTGAAATTTGAAATTTGAAATTTGAAATAAGATAAGATAAGATTTTGAAAAAGATATGATTTTTTTGAAAAAGATTTGAATTTTGAAATTTAAAACTAAGATAAGATAAGATAAAAATTTTAAAATAAAAATCTGAAGTTTTTTTAAAAATAAAAACAAATAAACAAGCAAAAAGCAAATATTTACAATAACCAATAATAAGGCACACGTTTGCAATTCCCCGGCAACGGCGCCATTTTGAAAGAACGAAACTCTCGCGCGATCTAGAATTTTCACAATAAATTCGCATTGTAAGTATAGCTTCTAGACCGACAAGAATTCCTTTCTTACAAAAGTTTTGGTTGTCACTTAAGCAAACCCAATAAAATTGATAACCGAGTATTTAAACCTCGGGTCGTCTTCTCAAGGAATTGCAGGGAGGTATGACTTATTATTAGCTATGGAAAAGGTAGAATTTTGGGTTTTTTGAAATAAAGAGCAAGTAATTTAATTGACAAGAAAAATAAATTAATAATAATGAAATCTCTTGGCAAGGTATAAGAATTAGAATTCCTATTCCAGTTATCCTTATCAGATGTGATGAGAATTGGGTTTTAATCCCACTTAGTTAAGTCAAGTGGACTAATTAATTTAATCCTCAAGTCCTAATCAATCCCTGTGGGAATACTAGCTTCAGAGCGATCCAAATCAATCAGTAATCTGCCAATTTCAATCACTGCTGAGTTTGACAACTCAAGTGTTACCAATTACTTAACCAAAGCCAAAAGGAAGAAAATGTCTAAATTAAAGTAAAAGCGTCCATATAAATAAAGCAAAGCAAAGTCAAATCTGAAATACCTCAAATTATATTAAATAAAACATTCAAATCTAAACACAAAGAGTTCATAAACAAAATTGAGAAAATAAATAAAAAGAACATTAAACCTGTGATTGAAGAAGATGAAATCCTAATCCTAAGAGAAATCCTAATCCTAAATCCTAAGAGAGAGGAGAGAGCCTCTCTCTATAAAAACTACATCTAAAACTGAAAATTATGAATTATGAGCTGATATCCTGAGTCTCTGCATGTTCCCTGACTTTAATCTGTCTTTCTGGGCCGAAAGCTGGGTCAAAACGCGGCCCGAAATCGCCCCAGCGTATTCTGTTATTTCTGCAGATCGCGCAGGTCACGCGTACCCGTCATCCACGCGTGCGCATCATTCAGCATTTTTCTTTACCACGCGTACGTGTTGTTCACGCATTCGCGTCACTGCGCTTTCTCCATTTTTGCGCGGTAGCGTGAGCTATGCGTCCGCGTCGATTCTCGCTGGTCATCTCCTTAATTTCTTGTGCTCCTTCCATTTTTGCAAGCTTCCTCTCCATTATCTAAGCCATTCCTGCCTTATAAAGCCTGAAACACTTAATGCACAGATCATGGCATCGAATGGTATAAATTAAAGCTTTAGGAAGCAAGTTTTCAATCATAGAATAAATCTAGGAAGGAATTGTAAAAGCATGCAAATCATATGAATAAGTGGGTGAAAAGCTGATGAAAACCACTCAAATTAGCACAAGATAAACCATAAAATAGTGGTTTATCAAGCCCCGATTGCCGCACCATTTGCAGCCACACAACCGTAGCGTCAAGCTCTACAAAGCCCAGTCAATAATTAGGTAAGAAAACCACTTATGTGCTCTTATTTCTTCCTTCCCAATTTCAAAAATATATGAATAATTATGTTAAAAATTGTTTAATTCCGGTGTCTAGACTCGAATTAGCTTGAGGAGAACATTCAATCTTGCTTCTTTGGTGTTTGTGTAAGGTGAGAATCCTAGAACCCTGGCTAATTCATTGATTAAGTGTTTTGGGTATGTATATGTGATAAATATGTTGGGTGTATGTATATATGTGATATGAAGCAATTGAATATGTTGGAAGCTTAATTGGAAGCTTGGAGAGAGATTTAGTTGCTGAATTTTGGAGTTGAGGGCTTGCAATTTTGCCTAAGTGGGTTGTCTTGGATTATATGTGGAAATCGACCAAGGTATGGTTTAGGTTTCTCGTATTTAATATATAATGTCTTGTGAAAACTTAGGCTAGGTGACCATAGGAAAGGAATGAATGCATGTGTTTGTTAAATTGTTTTGTGCCTTGAGGTTAACTGTGAACTAAGTTGGGAGTTGGTTGTTGTTTAATATTGGGGATGAAGTCTAGAAGGTTATATGATGCTTTAATATGATTGGTAAGGTTTTAGAATTGGATATGTGTATATGATGAATGATTGATGACCTTGTTAGTTAGTTAAGAAAATTTATGTATGAAATGGTGTAATATTAAGGTATGATTGATTGTGGAGTTAGTGTTGTGTTGGTATTTTATGGTATGTTGCTGTGCTGAATATAGGTATAAGAGGTTAGATTTGAGTTTGGTTTTTACCATGGTTCTAAAAACTGAACCAGACTGGCCGGTTCAATCGGGTTAATAGGAAATCGGTCAGCTAGCCGGTCCGGGTAAGCCTAGAAACCGTCTGGCAAAAAACCGGTAAAAAAACTGGTCAAACCGGCGGTTAACCGATGAACCGGTAGAACCGTCTGGTTTTTTAGAGGGTTTCCAGTTCGGAAATATACCCTCTAAAACGTCGCTATTTTGTGTAAAAAAATAAAAAAAAAAGAAGAAGAAAGGCATGTGCTAAAGCTAAACCCTAAATCACCAAACACCAATTGAAGCCACTCATCTCTCCTCTCTTCTTCGTGTCCAACACCCACAATCCTCTCCTCTCTTCGAATTCCAACAACAGCCACCACCCACCATCCCACTTCAGAGCTTGAACTCAACGCCGAACCCTTCTCTCCTTTCTATATATGTCGCCCTCTCTGTCCGAGCTCGCTTTGTCGCTGTGGGTCGTGCCGCTTCGCTGCTCCTCATCGTGGGTCATTGCCACTTCACTGCTCCTCGCCGTGGGTCATCGCCGCTTCTCGTATCTTTGCCGTGAGTCCTCGCCGCTTCTCTCCTCCTCGTCGTTTCTCCTTTTCCCCTCCTTGCTGGTGTCGTTTCTGCTTCTATGCTCCGCACCGTGTCTCACCGTCATTGCTTCTCTGTCGTGGCTTCTCTTTTTCGCGTGGAGTCTCGCAGTCGAAGCGGCTACCTTTTGTCGCGTCTCAAGTCTCTAGTCTCTGCTTCAACCATCGCAGGCCTCAGATCTCAAGTTTCAAGTCTCTTCTTCTCTGCTTCAAGCCTTCAACCCTCTCAGGTCTCAAGTTTCAATCTCTAACACTCCCTGATTCCATTTCCCTAACTATATCCCTCTGAAATTTCAAATTTATTCTGTACATGCATATGATGTATTATTGATGATTCTACTAAATTTTGAGATATTAATGTTTTGAATTTTTATTTCAATTCAGTCTGTTCATATTGAATTAATTCTACTGAAGATTGAGTTATAAATTCGATTGTTTAATTTATTAATTTGACTGAGATTGATGTTTAGATCCAACCTGTTGTATTTGTTATGGTGAATTGTTGTTTTGTTGCTATTGATTCAAAATAAAAACATTGCCACAATTCTAGATTGAATTTACTATTTGACTTCATATGATTTGGTTGAATTATGCTTATGGTTCTGGATACATGTTTTGGATGTTTTGGTGAGTGACTTGATTGACTTAACAGAAGAAATTCACATACTCAAGAGTTGGAGTTTTTTTAATAATTTTATTATATATTTAATGAAATCGGTTCAACTCTGGTTGAACCTCGGTTGGACCATTAACCCATTAAACTGGTCACCTGACCGGTTCAATGACCGGTCCAGTTTTCACAACCTTGGTTTTTACTAAAAATTGAGGTTTGAAGTTTTTGTGTAAAAATAATTTTTGGCCGAACTTCGGAGAGCCATAACTCATTTTTCGGATTCCCAAATTGTTTCAAACTTGTTTCATATAAATATTGGGTCTGTGAAGTTTATCTCGTTTGAAGAACGGATGAAAAACCTTTTAAAACGAGAAAGTTATGCGCATCAGAAGTTCGAAAGGTAAAATTGAAATTCTGCAGACTTAGCCATTTTTGGCCAATCTGCAGTGTATGCGTACACATACCCCTCATTCGTGAAGGGTCATTTATGTCTAGCGTACATGCGTACGGGGACAAGGTTATGCATACGCAAAATGGGGCAAACTGCACGCCCACGCGTACGCGTGGCCCGTGTTTCATCAAACCTAAGTTTTGTGTTTTTAAAGGTAAATTTCGAACTTCTAAACTTCTATTTTCATTGTTTTAACCCTAGATCTTAGTAGTATGCCTAGTTATGAGATGAAACTAGAAATAGGTGGTAACTTGGAGATAAAGAAAGTTTGAGAAGTGATTATTTAGGTGTGAGGAGGTAGGATGCATAGGTATTTGTATATATATACTACTTAAATTATGAAACTAGCTAAAGAAAGGAATAAATGGTACATCAGAGAACTCTTTCTTAAAAGTGCGATCCCAGGAGATGGTGGAAGGTAAGGATCCCATTCTTTGTTCCTCCTGGTATTATAAAATTGCCTCGAGGGAGATGGTGGGAGGTAAGGATCCCCTCCTTTGTTCCTCCTGGGCATATGAGAACGTACCTCCTAGGTAGACGCTAGGGTTGTGGTTTCGCCCCACTTGCTCCGGGTTACGATGAATTATGTATAAAGGTGCAGTTATATGATATATAAGTGAAGTTATGGCCATAATAAATGATTATGAAATGTTTATGAATGAATGTGAAATGATTATCTGAGATACGAGTTTCCCGGGGTAAAGTACCGTGGCTTGCCACCCCGTGTTCCAGGTTGAGACTCGATACTCTGTTGACTCTACGTGGTAAGGGTGACCAGGTACTTATAAATTCCCAAGAAGGTTAACCCCCATTGAGTAAAGTTTTATACATATAGGGTTAAGTATGATTTTGGTCCCTAACGTAGAGGCCGAAAATCGATTTCGTCCCCAACTTTTTTTTTCACTACAAAATGGTCCCCAAGATTTCAGTTTGTTTTAAAATCGTCTTTTTTATCAATTTTATTTTTTATTACCAAATTACCCTTCATTAAAAAATTATAAAATAAAATAAAAAAGAAAAAAAAGAAAGAAAGGCATCAGAGGGAGAAAGAGAATCGGGGGAGGGGGGAGCGAGAAAGAGAAGGGTGGGGGGAGAAAGAGAATTCGGGGGAGAGGGGAGGGAAGGCCGCACCGCTGCACCGTCGCACCGCCGCACCACCGACTGTGATTAGAAGGGAAAACAGGGAGCAAGAGAGGAGAAAGCTAAGGGAGAAGAGAGAGATCGGAAGGGAGAAAGCTAAGGGCCACCGCCGCTACTCCTCGCCGTCGCCGCCGCTGCTCCTGCTCCTCGCCGTCGCCGCCGCTGCTCCTGCTCCTCGCCGTCGCCGCCGCCGCTCCTGCTCCTTGCCGCTCGCACTGCTACCCGTGTCCTTGCCGCTGCTCCATGACCCTCACCACCCGCCACTTCTTCTTCTTCTTCTGTGAACTGGATTTTTAGTTTTGAATTTTGTTGATGGTTCTGAGTTTTGATTGTTCTGATTTTTTGAGTTCTGTTTTTCTGATGGTTGATGGTTCTTCTGATTTTCAATTTTGTTGATGGTTCTTCTTCTTCTGATGATGATGATGGGGTTTTGGTTTAACTTGAGCTTCTGGTTGATTTTGTTGTTCTGATGATGATGATGATGATGATGACCATGATGATAATGATGGTGGTGGTGGTGGTGGTGGTGGGTTCTGGTTCAGTTTGGGCTTCTGGTTGATTTTGGTTGATTTTTGGGGAAGTTTTGATGATGATGATGATGATGACCATGATGATAATGGCGGTGGTGGCAGTGGGTTTTGGGCTTAGGCTTCTGTTCTGCTTGCTTCTGTTGAGTTTGGTTGATTTTGGGGTGGAGGGGGAAGGGTATTTTCGTCCAAAGGACGATTTTAAAACAAACTGAAACTTTGGGGACCATTTTATAGCAAAAAAAAGTTAGGAACAAAATCGATTTTTGGCCTCTACGTTGGGGACCAAAATCATACTTAACCCATATATGTATCAATTGTGAATGAGAAGAGAAAAAGCTATACATAGACTCATGGGGATGCGCGACGGGGGACAGTCTAGGGTTTAGCAGCCGGACTTGTCAGATTGACTTGATAACCGACATATGAGGCTCATCAGTCATAGGACAGGTTGGCATCATATGCATATTGTTTAAATTGTTTGCTTGTGCATTAATTGGGATTGCCTAAGTGATTATAATATGCTATGTGTTTTATTTGCTATCTATATTACTTGTATTCTACCTGTGTTTGTCATTGTCTATTTGTTTGTCTTTGTAATTTTACCGAAGATGGAGGAACAGAAGAAAGGCAGAGAGAATTAAGGTTCTAGTTAAGTTTTAGTTAGATTTAAGGAAAGGGTTAAGTTTAGAAAGCCTTAGAGAACCATCCCGATTCATGGTTTCTATTTTAGTCCCTTAAGTTTTATAATCTAAGTGTCAGTGTTCTAGGATTGCCTTTGGCATTCCCAGGACCTTATATCTTATGTATGTGGTACCTTTACCATGCTGAGAATCCCTGGTTCTCATTCCATACAGATATTTGTGATTTTCAGATGCAGGTCGGGCGGCACCTCGCTGAGGCATGTTGGAAGCTTCTGATAGTGGAGATCCTTGTCTTTGGGGCTTTATCTTATATATATCTATATATAGATACTTTTATCTCCACTGCTTATATATTTGATGTATTAACTTCCTCTTAGAGGTTATGTTGGAGAAATAGGTTCTGCAACTCTGTATTTTTGGTTTATTTTGGGTTCTCTTATATATATGTATGTATACTTATGTGCTCAGGCTGATTTATCTTTGCGAGCCGAGTCTTGAGCTTTGATATTTGTACCTTGAAACTCTCTTTCAGTTACATCTATGTTAGCTTCTCCTATCTTTTCCGTTTAACGTTTATGTGTCGTCAGTGTTGCGCTTTTGGTTTTACCGTTTTCAATTTTAAACTTTTCTTCGAAGGCTCCTAGAATATATATATGAGTTTTTATTTTTAGAAGACGTAGCGCCTCGCCACCTCTGTTTTACATCCTAGGTATAAAGCTCTGTTTGGTAGGGTGTTACATAAACAACCAAAACCACAAGATTTTTCAATACCACAAGTTTAAATTCGAATTTATCATGAACTGTGAAAATAGGATATGAGAACTCAAGATTCTTGCCAATGTTTTTGGATAGAATTGTGGAGGATGAGAAGGCCTTTGCGTGGCCGCAAACGATGCAAAAATCGAAACTCAGAATCACAAGTTATGGTGATTTGAGTGTTTGAGAGCTAGGGTTTCACTCTCATTTCTCTTCTCTTTCAATTTCACATGAACACTATGAATGAGGGTTATGTTATGCTGAATAGCCATTAGTAAGGTCTTATATATGCTGGGCTTGGGTTCAACTTAGGCCAGGTTCACTTATATGGCCCGTTTGGTCTAACTTCGGGCCAAAACCTTTAAGATTAGCATTTTAATCTACGTTTTAAACATTTTTATCTTCTAAAACATGAATTTTAACTTTTTAACATTTTTCACTTATAATTAATTTTCTCAGCTGTAGTACCAGACAGATCTCAACCAGTACTGTCGATTAAATTTTCAGTGCGCGTTTTTACGCAGAAAAATATGTTTTTTGACTCGTAAAAATCCTCTGAGTCCAAATATCATCTTTAAATTGTTAAATTTTGATTTCTAAATTTTTCAACCATTTTTGCTCATATTTAATTAATTACTTATTTAATTACAGTTTGACCGGATTTTACAGAAATGGTTGGGAAGGGTTGAGAGATGTTGGTTTGGTTGGAATTCCTGAAGGGTGGCAAAGTACGAGTTTTAGAGGAGGTGTTGCCAAAATTTTTATAAGTATTTAAGTGAAATTGAATAATAAGAATTAACTTATTGTGGTTTGGTGAATTATGAGAAGAATTATGTTTTGGGGGCGCTTTAAGTGAAAAATAAAGTAATGAAAATAGGTATTTAGGAATAAATAATTTTTGAGTCTTTGAGGAAAAATTTTGAGTTTGAAAAAGAAATTGAAGCTGGTTTCGAGAAGTTTTTAATGAATTTAAAAGCAATTGAATTTGATTGAAGAATTCTGTTTTGAGACGTTTTAGAGTAGTTAAAGTATTTAAATTTGATTTAGCGAAACAGGATAATTTTCGAGTCTTTTGGGAATGTTTTGAACTTAAGAATGAAATTGAAATCAGTTTTGGAAACTTGGTAACTAAAAAAATGAGTTTATTTGATTGATTGTAATTACAGAGTTACAGTTTGAGAATTTTAATGAATTTAAAATAATGAGATTGATTATTCAAGGTTAAACAAAAATGAGATTTATTTGATTTTGAATAACCATGGAAAGGATTATATTTTTGAAGTTTCCTAGAGATTTCAAAGTAATTGCTTAAGAACAAAAATGATTATGTTTTCTAGTAAGATTTAAATTGGTAAAATAAGGTGATTTTTTAGTTTTTTGGTGAAAAGAATTTGGGGGTGAATATAACAGATTGAATTGAGTAATTTCTCGATAAGAAATTTGTTAAATGAAATATTTTTATGTTATATTGGGATATATGTGAAATTGATTTTTACGGTGATGAGACATTGCTCAGTGTTATGGTGGACAAGTTTGAGGTTGAGGATTCCCTCTCTTGCCACATTGAAAAATTGGATAGAAGGTTGAGGATTTCCTTTGGTCCAATTCCCAACTGTGGTGAGGACAGTGGCTTGGTCCCGTTCACAGATTAATGAATTTGACTATGATGGTTTATTGATGATGAATTATAATTTACTGACTTGGTTAAAATTATGAATCATGATTGAATATGATTATGTAATTGATTGAATGATGTGTAATAAGGTGTAATCATGAGTTGAGGTATTATGAACCACAAGTTGAGGTTGAGGATTTCCTCATCTTGTGTTGGAATTACAAGTTAGGTTGAGGATTCCCTCTCTTGTCGCATTGGAAGTTGGATAAAAGGTTAGGGATTCTCTTTGGTCTAATTTCCAACTGTGATGAGGACAATGATTTTATCTCACTCATAGTTTAAGGAATAATTATCCTTATGATAAATTTGAACATAATGAATTATGATTATGATGAGATTTGATTGAAATATTATTATATATAATTGCGGTTTTGACTTTGATCTTGGTTAGGTTTGATTATTATTATTATTTGAAATGAGATTTTGATTGATGTTGTGGGGATGGTGGTTTTGTTCTGCCCACGATAAGGACAGTGACTCTGTCCTGCTCACGAATAGGTAAGTTGAGATTACAGATTCTCCCTCTTACTACGATAGACAAGTTAAGGTTAAGGATTTCCTCTCTTGTTGTAGTGGACAAGCGGAGTTGAGGATTCCTTGTCTTGTTATATCGGGAAATTGGATAGAAGGTTGAGGATTTCCTTTAATTCAATTCCTGATTGTGGTGCGAACGAATTAGGTTGAGGATTCCCTATCATTGCATCACAGTCTCTCTTTGATTGTGAAGTATGGTGGGTACTATATCCCGAGAGTGTGGTGAGTACTATATTCCGAGAGTGTAGGAAACACTATATTCTAGATAGCGTTGCCTCCAATGAGATAGTAGAAGGTTGAGGATTCCTTTCTAGAAGATTGAGGATTCCCTTCTTGTTGCTTCTCTTAGGGATGCACGACAGGGAGACAATGTCCGTGTTAGCTACCGGATGTGTCGAGTCTGGCATTTTAACCGACACGTAATCTCATGGGCAATAGGATAGGCATGCATTATACTACATTTGTTTGAAATTATTTGGGTCTGTATAATTATTTTAATTTGTCTAATTGATATTCTGTTAACTGCTAATTGTACTACTTGTTATAATTATTCTCTATGCGTGATTCTTTGATTGTCTATTGATTGCTTGTATTTGTGACTTGTTGATTCCGAATTATGGTGGTTGTGTTGAGGTATTTTGAGCCGGAGGCCGTAGTAGATTGACTTTATGATGGTTGAATGCTAGATGCATAAGGTCGTGATTGGGTAAGATATATGCCATGGTAAGTTTGGTAAAAATTAGTATGCATATTGACTTGTGGTGGTATGATTGATGATTTTGGTTTTGAATGAATAATCACATTACTTTGAAATGGAGATTGAGATTTGGTGAATTAATGAGTAAAGAATTGGATGGAATTAAGAATGAAATAAATTGAATTAGAGAAAGAATTCATAAGACGAGTAATGATCATTGTTGTTAAACGAATTTTTGATTATATACATATATTCTTCTATGACAATTCTAAAACACCTCTTGTGAAACCGTGTGATTAGGTTCTCACCCCTTACAGCGGTATCTTTTCAGGAAATAGATGAGAAAGTCGATGAAGATTTTATTGAGAAATCAATTGTATTTTAATTGTTTTATTTCCTTAGATATTTTTCCTTTCCTTTGTTATCGATATTTACATTTTATAAAGTGGGATATGAGTTGTGATTTTATGATATGGTTTTGTATATATGTACATATATTTGAATGTGAACATAATAGTGTTGTGTATATATATTTGTATGTATGTACGTATGAATAAAAGAAAAGGAAAAAGTATTTCCATTTTTTAAAGAAATATCCATAAGGTTTTTCGTTAAAGACTCCTACTTATTATTATTATTTACATATAGAAGTGGTCGTAATATTCTCGTTATCAGAGTTACACTACCGGAAATTTAACATTTTGATAGTAAGAGTATTACACTAGACTTTTTTTTTTGGGCATCGAATGTCATGACATCATTCACCTTTCTGTTAGTTACGAGCTGGGGGTACACTGTTAATATGACATGGTATTTTTTATATGTATTTTGCCTTCTTTTATTGTGGTATACAAAATTTAATATTTCACCTTTTTTTTATAGGTGAATGGCAAAAAAAAAAAGGTAGAACGACTATGCTAAATGGTTTATAAGCACCACTCGAGGCTAGACAATCTTAATGTTGACGAAGTGGAGAGTTTTTTTTGTTGTTGGAGTTTGTGTGTCTAGTTAAATTGTTAAAAATGTATTCAATTCATTAATTGATGTAGTTCAATTGGATGCCGGATGGCAATCCTTGTATAGCTTTGATAGTGTCTGTGGAATTCCAAAGAGAACCTCATGTGATCTTTTACACTGCCCTTGTGCCACTTATTTTCTTTCATGGATGCCATCCTGAGATGGCATTTCGCGGGCGCCACCAACTAAATGGCTACATAATGGCAGCTTTCCCATTTCGCAGGTACTACCATGGACATGGAGTTCCATTTCGCATGCGTCAGAAGCAACTTGGACAAAACTGCCTTCAAGTTTTATTCCATGTGTGTCATGCTTGAGATGGTGTGCATTTTCATTTTGTAGGTGCCATATATGAAATAATTCTGTGCATTATGGTACATATTTTTTCCATATGTATTTAGAGAAATAATGAATTTTATATATTTAAAAAATATAAAAAAAACCGTGGATAAAATTCTTAAATGTGTGTGTGATTACAAAATATACGTGAGTTTGTAATGTCTAAAATTAAAAATTGTACCATCTATTTGATAGAAAAAAGAAACAATCCAAATCAAATTTAAATGTCAATATTGTTAACCAAATATAACAAAAAAGAAAATGAATAGCATTGTTAATCCGTTCATTGCCTAAACTAAGCTGGGGTCTTAACTCTTGAGCTTTCAAAACAAAGAAAAAACACGCACATAACCATATATTTTAGTTTCAAAAGACAACTCTCATCACTAATACGATTCATCCGTGACCCCTACCACCACTATCACCTCTCTTTGGTTGATATCTGTTTCTCTTTACTTCTTGATGATCTATATATGGATGTGATGTGACTATGCAAATTGAGATGAGTAAGTAACAGATGGAAAGTTTATATCACAAGAATAATTTAGTCTCAAGGATCATTTTAAAATTAATTTTAACGATATGGACAACTTTAAAAAAAAACATTTAAGATGATTTTGATTTTACCAACAATCTTCAGGATCAAAATAGTAATTTAACCCTGTATATAACATGTTTGACCCATTCAAGAATCACACTCTAATTAGGATCAAAATCACCCATATCTTTCTCATTGTGGGTTCTGGGGTTCTAGGTCGTTTTGTAGCTCAGAATTGGAGAGATATAACTCAAGCTTTTATATTTGTTGTGATCAATGTATTCTAATTGTTTGTGTATATGCTTCTGAGAAGAAAAATCTGGGGTGTCAAGTTTATGAACAAACAATGACCAGTGATCATCACAACGACTTGATTCGAATGGGTATCAACCCATCCCTGCTGGTAATGTTAGGTGAGAAATCTAAGAATTGATTCCATCATTTTGTTTTTGGTAATTAAAGGTCAAAGGGATATAATCAACGTAATGATCAACGTGAGTGTTATTGGTAACCCTGTGAAAAGTGAAATTTACTTGGCAATAGGAAAATTTTCCCATATAGTAGTTGTATTCTTATGCACTCATGTAAATGATAATGGATCATGTAATGTGATGGGTTGCAAATGTGATCTGTCTTTTTTATTTTTTATCCACTTACCTTAAAATACTAGTTTCTTGATTTAAGTTGTAGTAAACTTGCAAATTATTTGAATTGCTTCATTTGTTCAATTACATTACTTATATTTTTGTGTTCAAATCAATTTCTTTATATGGTCAAGTTTATGTGGAGCTTTAAGGTTTATTGATTTATGCTAATGAGATATACTTCTTTCCTTAGAATTTTTCATTTGTGCTAATTGGGAGAGTTGATATCCTCCTAAGAGCTGAAAACATGGTACTAGAATACGCAGGGATTTATATATTCTTTATGGGGTTCAAATTATCCCAATTAAATATTTTTCTTTTAAATTTATCTAATCATTGCTGACATACTTTTATCTCAATGCAACCGTGACTAATTTACACAAAGCAGATAGAGGTGCGCACAACTATTATACATTACAAGATCAGAATGCCATTACATTTTTACCATTTTTTGTATTTGGTTTTCCAATATTTTTAGTGAATTTTTATTTTTCCGTTTTTCGTTGAGAGCATTCTCTCACACTGATCATACATTTGTAAGTGTTCGTCTTCTAATGAACTCGGGTGCTCGATGGGTCGGATGCTGATGAAGGGGAGAGTGGTAGAGACCCTGAGTTGACTTGGGGCTGAAAGGGGTGTGAACTGCGAGCGGGGAGTGCCGGAGGAGGCGTGTCGAGGGGGGAAGCCACCTGCAAAGACACTCCAATGATCAAGTCAGAGTCCGTACGAGGTGATGGCTGAATTAGGTAAAATTGTGACGTACCTCGGGGGGGGAGAGCTGTCCTCTCCCCTTATATACTGTGCTTGGTGGGCCTAGCGATGAGCTAGCCCATTGGTTAAGGAGCTTGTGAGCTGTCCTAATCCATGTGGGAGGGGCAGGTCGTCCCGGACTTCGGGTCGGGGCTTCGGGCACTGCCTCGAGGATATCGACCCGGATGGTGGCATGGGCCATACAAATGGTAAGTCGGGCGTGCCCTAGGTCAGGTATTGGGAGCCAACCCGTTGAACTCCTTCCGTTGTGGAGGGAGGTTTGGGCCTGGGTCGGGGGTGGTGCCCCGACCCGACGGCTAGTTGGGCTGGACTCTTGGCGGTCCATAACAGTGCCTCCAACGCGCCAGCCTTGAGGTTTGGAGCTCGTGGCTGGGCGCGTTTGTCCTATTCACCGAGGTGGGATGTGCTCTTCTTCTTCGGGAGCTCGTCGATGGCGTTTCGTGTTTCTCACGCGTGGTCACCTCGACCCTGGTGCTACTTTCTTACGCTTTTTCCCTATTTTTGCTTCGTAACCCCCTCATAACTTCTACTTTTCTTCTCCCTATTCTTCTTGTTCCCTCGCACTACTGCTACTTCTGCTTCTTGCTCTTTCTGCATCGATTCTCTTTCTGCTTCCAGTGCCTTTTCTTCCTCTTGGATTCTTCACTCTTTTTCACCATTTTTGCGATTTCTACCTTTCTGGTACATTATTTTTATGGTTTTTCCTTTTGATTACTTCTTCCCTTTAGTTTTCGCGTATTCTTTGTGCATTCTTTCTATGCATGCCTGGGTTTCTGTTTTGTTTCTTGTTGCTTTTTCTTCTAGAGGGGGCGCCACTGGGTTTTTGCTTGCATTCTGGGTTAGCGTAGGGGTATCTCGAGGGTGATTTGGGGAGTTGTAGTTTTTTCTTTTACTGTAGGTATGGCTGAGCGCCTTGTTCTCCCAGATCAGGCTCAGCGTCCGTTAGCCGACTTTGTTGACCATTACGCCTGGGTTTCTTCCGACGTGAAGGATAGCCTTTCCAAGGTCACGAAGGAGGGCCTCTAGGATCTGCGCCAGGCAGGGCTTTTATGTGGAGGTGGTCCCGAGGAAGCGTTCTACCAAGTTTACGTTCCCGCTGGTCGGGAGCGTGTATGTCAGAAGAACTTGGCCTCCCCACGAGTTGTCGACTAGTTGTGGGTTTATGAACCCATGTTTACGACCTTGGGGTTCGTTTACCCTTCTCCCCCTTCGTCATGGATTTGTTGAACCGTTGTTATGTTGCTCCGTCACAACTTCATCCGAACAGCTGGGCTGCCATCCGATGCTTCGAGATGGTTTGCGAATATCTGGAGCTTCCGACTTCGGTGAACGTTTTTCTCTATCTTTTCCTGCTTATGAACCCTTCTCGCCAGGGGAAGGCGAAGAAGGGATATATGTCCTTTAGGGCTCAACAAGGTCGTAGGATTTTTGGCCTCTTTGAGGATTCCTTCCACGACTTCAAGTCTACTTTCTTTAAGGTTAGGCCAATTGAAGGTCATCAACCTTTCTGGCTTACTGCCGAGGGGGAAAGGCAGATCCCGACCTATTGGAGCTTCGGGGCGGGATCCGATTATTTGATAAAGATATCTTATGATTGGTTGAGTCCGGAAGTTCACAATATTGCCGACATTTTGTAAGCGATTTTCGGCGAGAAAAATCTTAACCCTCGTATGGTTATGGGAGATCTGGAGGCCGGTCGATCGTATGTTGGTGAATTCTTTATTTTTGTATTTTTAGTATTTTGTTCTTCTATTACTCACGCCCTCGTCTTTTTGCTTGTAGTTTCCATGGCTGGTGGAAAAAAGACTTTGGCTGACCTGATGAACCTCATCCAAGGGGATGATGAGGGTGGTGACGACTCCTCGGCGACCCCTTCGGCGAGCCAGGACCAAGGGGATGTTGGGGAGGGCAGTGGTCGGGTTGACGGGGCCGACCAAGGTCAGCCAGAGAAGGTTGAGGTTCCTCTTGAGAACACTTCGGGGAATTCGAATGTGGAAACGGAAGCTCCTTTTGATGAGGAGGATCTGGGTTTTGGTGACGATGACTTAAAGGCCGTTAGAAACCCTAAGAAGAGGAAACGGGGCTCCGAGAAAGCACTTTTGGTTATGGAGAAGAACTTCGATGCCGGGGGTTTCATCGAATCTCAGTTACTACCTAGAACCGAGGAGTTTTTCCGTGATGCCGACCTTTCTAGGCAGGCGAGGTGGATCTACCGAAGTCTTCTTCGAGCAGCAGCTATTGCCAAGAAGGTTGAGCCTGTCTTGGGAAATTACCATGATATGGAAGTAAAACTTCGGGACTCCCAAAAAGATCTGACGGATTCGAGATCTCGGGAGGAGTCTCTAAAGACTAAGTTGTCTGAGCAGGAGAAAAAGGCTGAGGAGGATTCCAAGGAGATCAATAGGCTGGTGGATCGGGATCTTGCCTTGATGAAAGATTTGAATACTACTCATGGTGAGGCTGCTGCTGCTGGGAAGAGAGCCAAGGAACTGGAGAAAAATCTGAAGTTGGCGGAGAGCTCGGCAGAGATTGCTCGTGAAGAGATGGCTGCTTTGAGGAAGAAGAATAAGGAGCTTCCAAAAGGGGCCTGGGAGGCCGTGAAGCTGACCGAGGAGGGGATTAAGCTCCAGGTGGCCGTGCTGGCTCCCGACCTCGATCTCTCTCAAGTTGGGGCTTTGAAGATGGTTGAAGGCGGGAAGATTGTTGATATTTTCAAGTCTTGAGATGGATACTTCTCCCAACCTTTGTATTCCTTGCTTTATCTTTTGTAACTTACTTTTATTCTGGGGCGTGTTTAAGGTGCCCTTTAGTTGTAATGAACACTTTTGGCACTTTTATCTTTGGCCATTTTCTTGGTTATTGCTTGTTTTCTCAGACCGTCGTGGCTTTGCCTATGAATTTTTTTTGCTTACCCGGGCCATCGCGGCTTTGCTTTTATTTGTTTTTGCTTACTCGGGCCGTCGTGACTTTTCTTTTATTTGTTTTTGCTTACTCGGACCGTCACGGCCATTTGGTTTACTGTTTTTATGGTATTTACCGTTTTCGTTGCTTGTCGCTGAGTCGTTTTGCTTTGGGTCCCTTTTGGTTCCCGGGGTGATCAGTCCCAGGTTCCCGTTAGGTCGACCGTTCGTTATTTTTTCGTCGTTTTGTTATTTCGATGTGAATCTTGCAAAGAGACAAACTTATCATATTTTTAGAACCGTGAAGCAAGGAAGTGATGTAATGCATAATTAGGTGAAAGATAGTAAAAGAGGAATGTAAAAGGAATGTAAAACAAAGAAAAAAAAGGGGGGGGGGGTTGAGGTCGTCTGGTCATGTGGTCGCTTCTTCCTATGAGTAGCACCTCCTCAGGTTTGCCATGTTCCATGTTCTCGGTACCTCGCTTCCATCCAACTTCTCTAACTTATAACCTCCTTTGCCGAGGACCTCTCTTACCCTGTAAGGGCCTTCCCAGTTTGCGGCTAACTTGCCTTCTCCTGGGGTTGGTAGCTAGGGGTGGAAAAAGGCCAGGCGGCCTGCCAGGGGCCTGCAGCCTGGCCTGTGTTTGGCCTGGCCTGTTATAAAATAGGCACAGGCCCAGGCTCTTTTAAAAGCCTTAATACGTTAATAGGCCAGGCCCAGGCTCGCTAATTAGCCTTATTAGCCTGTCAGGCCTGCCTGGGCCTGTTAAAATATAATTAAATATATAAATAATTATTTATTATAACAAAATTATGAGATATTTTAAATCTATTATATTTTATTATAAATATATTTTAAATACATTAAAAGTTTAAAATTTTTTTATAAATATTAAATATATGACATATTACATATAAATATTTTTATTAAAAAATAATTTTTTAAAATAATATTTTTATTTTTGTAAAAAAAAAAATATCAGGCCTTTTAACAGGCTTCAGGCCAGGCCAAACTGAATAACAGGCCAGGCCTAGTACCTTATAAAGAGCCTATAACAGGCTGCAGGCCAGGCTCAGGCCAATTAACTGTATGACAGGCCAGGCCTGTTAAGAGCAAAGCCTGGCCTGGCCTGGCCTGTTTCCACCCCTATTGGTAGCCCTATGTCGTTACGTCGTAAGACCAAGTCGCCTTCTCCCAAGCTTCTTTTTAGCACTTTGCCATTGTACCTTAGGGCTATCCTTTGTTTTATCGCTATCTCTGCTAGGTGTGTCATGGGAGGAATACCGTTGGTAAGGAATTTCACAAGATTTTCGCGTTGCAAGTATAGCCCTTAACCGACAAATAATCCGCGAATCAAATTTTAAAGGAATTGGTTGTCACAAGTTCAACCCCAATAAAAGTAACCGAAGTATTCAAACCTCGGGTCATCTCACAAGGAATGGGCAAACATGTGCATCAACACTGGTTAGAATTCCGGGATTGCAAATCATGAACAAGAAATTAAACTAAGAGTCCTAACAAGCAAGTAATCTTAAAATACAAGAAACTAATTCAAGTGATTAAAGCAAGGTGTGAGCAATTCCAACTTAATAAGATAACATCCAATATAATTCTACTTTAAAACTAAACAAATAACTATAACTAAGACAAAGAAATCAGGATTTTTGGGTTTTCAAATAAGAATAATAAAAGCAACTCTTGGCTAAGCATGGGAATTGGGGTCACCATCCTTGTCCAATAACCATATCTTGACAATTATGAGGAACCAAACTCATTAAGTTTACTTCTATACTTGAAGTATATTAAATGGTTTAGTCAACATCAACGCATAAGGTCCAACCTAGCTACTAATTGACTTAGTAGTAGGCTAGTGTCAATGGTTATCAAATTGACCACTAAGGGTTCCCAAATCATCAAATTCATTAGACCCAATGAATCAAGTTTACCCAATTCCCTTAGCCTAGGCCAAGAGTAAAGAGGACTACTCCATAATCAAAGGAAACATTTCATCAAACACATGGTAAGCATTACTAAAAGACATATTCAAATTGCAATTAGATTGAAATTAACAAGTACCCACTAACAATTATCAATATGAAATCACTCAAACAACACAATTAATCATGAAAATCATCAACGTAACATTAACAATTCAAGATCCACAAGATTCATGAAATGGGTAGAAAATAACAAGTGACAAGAAAACATAAATCTAACACAAGTTCTAAACAAAATTATACTAAGGAAATCCAAATTAAGTAATCAAAACTAGTAATTAACAAGATCCAATTCAGAATTCAACAAGGAAAGATCAAATCAAACTAGATCTATAAAGGAACAAGGGTTTCTCTCTCTAGAAGAACAAAAACCAAAAACTAGCTAAAAATTGTGTCTAATTGTGAATGAATGATCCCCCCTTTCCCCCTAGCATCCTTGGGTCTTTTCCATGCAGAACCAGCTTGAATTTGGGCCTCTTGAGCCTCAGAAATTGCCAGGCACGATTTTCTTTAATGAAGTCACGCGCAGCTTATCGCGTGTACGCTCCATGCACGCGTGCGCGCCGATTGATTTTGCGATCCACGCGTGCACGCCATGTACGCGTGCGCGTCGGTGGGGATGTCTCTAATCCACGCGGATGCACCGATCTACATGCGTCGCTTCCAGCTGTCCACATCCACACGTGCGCGCGAGGTGCGCGTGCGCGCCCATGCTGAAATTCCCAAAATCTAAATCTTCATGTTCCTTCCTCTTGTGCATGCTTTCTTTCTCTCTTCTAGGCCATTCTTGCCCTATAAATTCTAAAATCACTCAACAAACACATCACAGAATCGAATGGTAATAAAAGAGGATCAAAATATAGCAATTCTAAGGCAAAAGAAGCATGTTTTCCATCATGAAGCAATATTAGGAAGAGAACACAAAACCATGCAATTGTTGTGAATAAGTGTGAAAAATATTGACAAAATCCCCAAATTCTACACAATATAAACCACAAAATTGGGGTTTATCAAATCTCTCCACACTTAAACCAAGCATGTCCTCATGCTAAAAATAAAAAGACCAAAGATCGTGGTAAGAAAGGGTTTATGAAGTACAAATTACCTAAATGAATGCATGCAACTAATGTAAAAGCATCTATCTACTTGGTCAAGGGTAAATCTATCCTCCAAGAACATATATGAGCATACAGGGTAAAAATGATATGTAATTCATAAATCCTACCAATTTGAACATTGATGAGCGGATAATTTATACGCTTTTTGGCATTGTTTTTACATAGTTTTTAGTATACTTTAGTTACTTTTTATTATATTTTTATTAGTTTTCATTCAAAAATCACATTTCTGGACTTTACTATAAGTTTGTGTATTTTTCTGTGATTTCAGGTATTTTCTGGCTGAAATTGAGGGACTTGAGCAAAAATCTGATTCAGAGGCTGAAGAAGGACTGCAGATGCTGTTGGATTCTGACCTTCCTGCACTCGAAATGGATTTTCTGGAGCTACAGGAACCCAATTGGCACGATCTCAATTGCGTTGGAAAGTAGACATCCAGGGCTTTCCGGCAATATATAATAATCTATACTTTTCATGAGTTTTGACGATGCAAACTGGCGTTCAAACGCCAACTCCCTGCCCTATTCTAGAGTTAAACGCCAGAAACAGGTTGCAAACAAGAGTTAAACGCCAGAAACAGGCTACAAACTGGCGTTTAATTCCAAAAAGAGTCTCTACATATGAAAGCTCAATGCTCAGCCCAAGCACACACCAAGTGGGCCCGGAAGTGGATTTCCGCATCATTTACTTATCTTATGTAACCCTAGCTACTAGTTTAGTATAAAAACTACTTTTAGTGATTTATTTCACATCTTTTGATCATCTTTTGAATAATTTTATGTTCAGAGATCACGTTTAGGGGGGCTGGCTATTTGGCCACGCCTTGACCTCCATCACTTATGTATTTTCAACGGTAGAGTTTCTACACACCATAGATTAAGGTGTGGAGCTCTACTGTTCCTCATGAATTAATGCAAAGTACTATTGTTTTTCTATTCAATTCAAGCTTATTCTTATTATAAGATATTCATTGCACACAAGAACATGATGAATGTGATGATTATGTGACACTCATCACCATTCTCACTTATGAACGCGTGCCTAACAAACACTTCCGTTCTACATGAAAACAAGCTTGAATGCATATCTCTTAGCCTCCTGGTTCACGATCAGAGTCTTCGTGGTATAGGCTAGAATTATTGGTGGCCATTCCTGAGATCCGAAAATTCTAAACCTTGTCTGTGGTATTCCGAGTAGGATCTGGGAAGGGATGACTGTGACGAGTTTCAAACTCGCGATTGTTGGGCGTGTGACATACGCAAAAGGATCAATGGATCCTATTCCAGCATGATCGAGAACCGACAGATGATTAGCCTTGCGGTGACAGCGCATTTGGACCATTTTCACTGAGAGGACGGGAAGTAGCCATTGACAACGGTGATGCCCAACATACAGCTTGCCATGGAAAGGAGTATGAATGATTGGATGAAGACAGTAGGAAAGCAGAGATTCAGAGGGAGCAAAACATCTCCATACGCTTATCTGAAACTCTCACCAATGAATTACATGAGTATCTCTATCCTATTCTATATTTTATTTATAATTCAATTATCTTAAATCTCATAACCATTTGAATCTTCCTGACTAAGATTTGCAAGATGACCATAGCTTACTTCAAGCCGACAATCTCCGTGGGATCGACCCTTACTCACGTAAGGTTTATTACTTGGACGATCCAACTGGTTAGTTGTGCGAAGTTGTGAAAAAGAACTAAGATTATGAACGTGCGTATTAATTTTTTGGCGCCGTTACCAAGGAATGAACAGTCACGATTTCGTGCACCAAGTTTTTGGCGCCGTTGCCGAGGATTGTTCGAGTTTGGACAACTGACGGTTCATCTTGTTGCTCAGATTAGGTAATTTTATTTTAATTTTAAACTTTTTGTTTTTATTATTTTTATTTTCGAAAAAAAATTTCAAAAAAAAAATTTAATTATTCTATGTTCTTCAGAATTTTTAAGAATGAATTCTAGAGTTTCATGAGATATGTTGAATCCTGGCTGGTTAGTAAGCCATGTCTAATCTTTTGGACCGAGGTTTTAACTATCTTTAGAAGAGCTTCTTTGCCTTTCTCAGCGAATTAGTTGTTGTATGTAATGATCTGCTAAAGCTTGGCTGGCCATTGGCTATGTCTAGTGTTTTGGACCAGAGCTTTCACTGAAAGCTTGGCTGGCTAGTAAACCATGTCTAATTCCTGGACCGGAGTTTTAGACTAACATTGCATGATTCCTGGAATTCTCATTAGAAATTTTGAAATCCTTATTTTTCTTTTCCAATTAATTTTTGAAAAATTACAAAAAAATAAATAAAATAAAAAAAAACCAAAATTTTTGTGTTCCTTGTTTGAGTCTAGTGTCAATTGCATCTTTTTAATTTTTCTTTAAAATTTTTGAAGAACACCTGCATGAAACTATTCTTCATGATCTTCAAGTTGTTCTTGATGATTTTCTTTGTTTGATCTTTGCATTTTCATGTTTTGTGTCTTTTCTTGTTTTTCATATGCATTTTCAATTTGTTAGTGTCTAAAGTTTGAAAATTTCTAAGTTTGGTGTCCTGCATTTTTTTCTTTTCTTAAAAATTTTCAAAAATAAGTCTTGATGTTCATCTTGATCTTCAAAGTGTTCTTGGTGTTCATCTTGACATTCAAAGTGTTCTTGCATGCATCATGTGTTTTGATCTTGAATTTTTATGTTTTTCATCATTTTTATGTTTTTCTCTCTCCTCATTAAAAATTCAAAAATAAAATATCTTTCCCTTTTTCTTCTCATAAATTTCGAATATTTGAGTTGACTTTTTCAAAAAAATTTCAAAATTTAGTTGTTTCTTATGAGTCAAATCAAATTTTCAATTTAAAAATTCTATCTTTTTCATATCTTTTTCAAAAATCAAAATTTTTTCATTTTTTCTTTCATATTTTCGAAAATTTCAAATTGATTTTCAAAAATCTTTTTTTTTATTTTGTTTCATATTTTCGAATTCTTTGCTAGCATTTAATATTTTGATTCAAAAATTTTAAAGTTTGTTACTTGCCTATTAAGAAAGGTTCAATCTTTAAATTTTAGAATCATATCTTTTACTTTCTTGTTAGTCAAGTAATCAACTTTAATTTTCAAAATCAAATCTTTTTAATTTCCAATTCAAATTTTTTTCAAAATGATTTTCAATCATATCTCTTTCAATTTCAATCATATCTTTTTCAAAATCAATTTCAAAATCTTTTCTAACTTCTCACCCTTTCAAATTTGATTTTCAAATCTTTTTCAATTAACTACTTAACTTTTTGGTTTATTTTTAAAAGTTTTCTATTTCAATCATATCTTTTTCAAAACTACCTAACTAATTTTCTCTCTCTAATTTTCGAAAACTTCTATCCACTTTATCAAAATTCTTTTTAATTAACTAATTGTTTCAAATTTTAATTTTAATTTTATTTCTCTTTTTTATTTTCGAATACTAACATTTTAAAATAAAAACAAAAATATTTTTCCTTTTAGTTTAAATTAAATTCGAATTTTCTCCCCCCTCTCTTCTCCTCCTTCTATTCTCCTCATCTTATACTCATATAAGGAATCTCTATACTATGACATAGAGTATTCCATATTTTCTTTTCTGTTCTCTTTTTTTTCATATGAGCAGGAACAAGGATAAGAATATTCTTGTTGAAGCTGATCCTGAACCTGAAAGGACTCTAAAGAGGAAGCTAAGGGAAGCTAAAGCACAACTCTCTGGAGAGAACCTGACAGAAATTTTCGAAAAAGAAGGAGACATGGCCGAACCTAATAACAATGGTGGAAATACAAAGAAGATGCTTGGTGACTTTATTTCACCCTCTTCTAACTTCTATGGAAGAAGCATCTCACTTTCTGCAATTGGAGCAAACAACTTTGAGCTTAAGCCTCAATTAGTTTCTCTAATGCAATAGAACTGCAAGTTTCATGGACTTCCAATGGAAGATCCTCATCAGTTTTTAGCTGAATTCTTGCAAATCTGTGACACTGTCAAGACCAATGGAGTTGATCCTGAGGTCTACAGGCTTATGCTTTTCCCTTTTGATGTAAGAGACAGAGCTAGAACATGGTTGGATTCACAACCTAAGGATAGCCTGAACTCTTGGGATAAGTTGGTCAGTGCTTTCCTGGCCAAATTCTTTCCACCTCAAAAGATGAGCAAGCTTAGAGTGGAAATCCAAACCTTCAGACAGAAGGAAGGAGAATCCCTCTATGAAGCTTGGAAAAGATACAAGCAACTGATCAAAAGGTGTCCTACTGACATGCTTCCAGAATGGAGCATCATAAGTATATTCTATGATGGTCTGTCTAGTTGTCAAAAATGTCATTGGACCATTCTGCAGGAGGATCTCTTCACGTGAAAACCCCTGCAGAAGCTCAGGAACTCATTGAAATGGTTGCAAATAACCAGTTCATGTACACCTCTGAGAGGAATCCTGTGAACAATGGGATGCCTCAGAAGAAGGGAGTTCTTGAAATTGATACTCTGAATGCCATATTAGCTCAGAATAAAATATTGACTCAGAAAGTCAATATGATTTCTCATAGTCTGAATGGATTGCAAGCTGCATCCAACAGTACTAAAGAAGCATCTTCTAAAGAAGAAGCTTATGATTCTGAGAACCCTGCAATAGCAAAGGTGAATTACATGGGAGAACCCTATGGAAACACTTATAATCCTTCATGGAGAAATCATCCAAATTTATCATGGAAGGACCAACAGAAGCCTCAACAAGGCTTCAATAATAATGGTGGAAGAAATAGGTTTAGCAATAGCAAGCCTTTTCCATCATCTTCTCAGCAACAGACAGAGAATTCTGAACAGAGCCATTCTGGCCTGGCAACCATAGTCTCTGATCTATCCAAGACCACACTAAGTTTCATGAATGAAACAAGGTCCTCCATTAGAAATTTGGAGGCACAGGTAGGTCAGCTGAGTAAGAAGATTACTGAAACTCCTCCCAGTACTCTCCCAAGCAATACAGAAGAAAATTCCAAGAGAGAGTGCAAGGCCATAACCTTACTTGGTATGGCCAAATGCCCAGAGGAGGAGGAGGACGTGAATCCCAGTAAGGAAGACCTCTTGGGACGTCCTCTGAACACAAAGGAATTCCCATTTGAGGAACCAAAGGAATCTGTGGCTCATACAGAGATCATAGAGATTCCATTGAACTTCCTTCTGCCATTCATGAGCTCTGATGAGTATTCTTCCTCTGAAGAGGATGAAGATGTCATTGAAGAGCAACTTGCTAAGTATCTAAGAGTAATCATGAAGTTGAATGCCAGTTTATTTGGTAATGAGACTTGGGAGGATGAACCCCCCTTGTTCACCAATGAAAACTGAGTACATTAATGAGGCAAACTTTACCTCAGAAGAAACCGGATCCCGGAAAGTTCTTCATACCTTGTACCATAGGCACCATGACCTTTGAGAAGGCTCTATGTGACCTTGGGTCAGGGATAAACCTCATGCCACTCTCTGTAATGGAAAAACTAGGAATCTTTGAGGTACAACCTGCAAGAATCTCATTAGAGCTGGCAGACAAATCAATGAAAAAGGCTTATGGACTAGTAGAGGACATGCTAGTGAAGGTTGAAGGCCTTTACGTCCCTGCTGATTTCATAATCCTAGACACTGGGAAGGATGAGGATGAATCCATCATCCTTGGCAGACCCTTCCTAGTCACAGCAAATACTGTGATTGATGTTGACAGAGGAGAGTTGGTCCTTCAGTTGAATGAGGACTACCTTGTATTTAAGACTCAAGGTTCTTCTTCTGTAACCATGGAGAGGAAGCATGAGAAGTTTCTCTCAATACAGAGTCAAACAAAACCCCCACATTCAAACTCTAAGTTTGGTGTTGAGAGGCCCCAACCTTGCTCTGATTATCTGTGAAGCTCCATGAGAGCTCACTGTCAAGCTATTGACATTAAAGAAGCGCTTGTGGGAGGCAACCCAATGTTATTTAATTATATCTATTTATTTTCCATTGCTATTTTATGTTTTCTTTAGGTTGATGATCATGTGAAGTCACAAAAACTACTGAAAAATCAAAAACAGAATGAAAAACACCATTAAAAATAGCTCACCCTGGAAGAAGAGCTTACTGGCGTTTAAACGCCAATAAGAAGCATCAAACTGGCGTTTAACGCCAGAAAGAAGCATCAAGCTAGCGTTAAACGCCAGAAATAAGCACCAGACTGGCATTTAACGCCAGAACAGAGAATAGAATTGGCGTTTAATGCCAAGAATGGGAGAAAAGCTGGTGTTAAACGCCAGAAACAAGCAGCAAGCTGGCGTTTAACGCCAGACATGCATTCTAAGGGCGTTTTGCAGGCCTAAATGGAGCAGGGATGTTAAGTCCTTGACCCCTCTGGATCTGTGGACCCCACAGGATCCCCACCTACCCCACCTCTTCTTCTCTACTCTTCACACATTTTCATAACACTCTTCCCCAAATGTCCTTCACCAATCACCTCCATACCTCTTCCCCATAAACCCCACCTACCTCCAAATTCAAATTCCTTTCCCTCCCAAACCCAACCCTAATGGCCGAAACCTACTGGTGCACGAAATTGTGATCTCTGGTAATGGCTTCTCAGGCTAGATACTCTGATCTAGTTTTACAGTCTGTCACAACTTCGATACAACTAACCAGCAAGTGCACTGGGTCGTCCAAGTAATACCTTACGTGAGTAAGGGTCGAATCCCACGGAGATTGTTGGTATGAAGCAAGCTATGGTCACCTTGTAAATCTTAGTTAGGCAGATATAAAACAGTTATGTGGTTTTCGAATTATAAATAATAGAATAGGGATAGAGGTACTTATGTAAATCATTGGTGAGAATTTCAGATAAGCGTATGGAGATGCATTCGTACCTCTGAATCTCTGCTTTCCTGCTATCTTCATCCAATCAGTCTTACTCCTTTCCATGGCTGGCTTTATGCAAGGGCATCACCGTTGTCAGTGGCTACATCCCCTCCTCTCAGTGAATAATATGCTCACGCACCCTGTCACGGCACGGCTATTCATCTGTCGGTTCCCGATCATGCTGGAATAGGATTCACCCTCCTTTTGTGTCTGTCACTAACGCCCAACACTCGCGAGTTTGAAGCTCGTCACAGTCATTCAATCATTGAATCCTACTCGGAATACCACAGACAAGGTTTAGACTTTCCGGATTCTCTTGAATGCCGCCATCATTCTAGCGTACGCCACAAAGATTCTGATTAAGAGATCTAAGAGATATTCATTCTAGCTTAATTCATGTAGAACAAAAGTGTTTGTCAGGCACGCGTTCATAAGGGAGAAGGATGATGAGCGTCACACATAATCATCACCTTCATCACGTTCTTGGGTGCGAATGGATATCTTAGAAGCGAAATAAGAAGAATTGAGTAGAAAACAGTAGTACTTTGCATTAATCTTTGAGGGACAGCAGAGCTCCACACCTTAATCTATGGAGTGTAGAAACTCTACCGTTAAAAATACATAAGTGAAGGTCCAGGCATGGCCGAGATGGCCAGCCCCCAAAACGTGATCAAAGGATCATAAGGTAATCCAAAGATGGTCTAAAAGACTAGTAAAAGGTCCTATTTATAATAAACTAGTCACTAGGGTTTACATGAGTAAGTAATTGATGCATAAATCCACTTCCAGGGCCCACTTGGTGTGTGTTTGGGCTGAGCTTGAGTGTAGCACGTGCAGAGGCCATTTGTGGAGTTGAACGCCAGTTTCTGTGCCAGTTTGGGCGTTCAACTCTGGTTTTGGCTCCTTTTCTGGCGCTGGACGCCAGATTTGGGTAGAAAGCTGGCGTTGAACGCCAGTTTACGTCGTCAATTCTTGGCCAAAGTATAGACTATTATATATTGCTGGAAAGCCCTGGATGTCTACTTTCCAACGCAATTGGAAGCTCGCCATTTCGAGTTCTGTAGCTCCAGAAAATCCACTTTGAGTGCAGGGAGGTCAGAATCCAACAGCATCAGCAGTCCTTTTTCAACCTCTGAATCTGATTTCTGCTCAAGTCCCTCAATTTCAGCCAGAAAATACCTGAAATCACAGAAAAACACATAAACTCATAGTAAAGTCCAGAAATGTGAATTTAACACAAAATCTATTAAAAACATCCCTAAAAGTAACTAGATCCTACTAAAAACAATGTCAAAAAGCGTATAAATTATCCGCTCATCACAACACCAAACTTAAATTGTTGCTTGTCCCCAAGCAACTAAAAATCAATTGGGATAAAAAGAAGAGAATATACTATAAATTCCAAACTATCAATGAAACATAGCTTCAATCATATGAGCGGGACTTATAGCTTTTTGCCTCTTGAATAGTCTTGGCATCTCACTTTATCCATTGAGGTTCAGAATGATTGGCATCTATAGGAACTTCAGATTTCGAATAGTGTCATTGACTCTCCTAGTTCAGTATGATGATTCTTGAACACAGCTTCTTTATGAGTCTTGGCCGTGGCCCTAAGCACTTTGTTTTCCAGTATTACCACCGGATACATAAATGCCACAGACACATAATTGGGTGAACCTTTTCAGATTGTGACTCAGCTTTGCTAGAGTCCCCAATTAGAGGTGTCCAGGGTTCTTAAGCACACTCTTCTTTTGCTTTGGACCTTGACTTTAACCGCTCAGTCTCAAGTTTTCACTTGACACCTACACGCCACAAGCACATGGTTAGGGACAGCTTGGTTTAGCCGCTTAGACCAGGATTTTATTCCTTTAGGCCCTCCTATCCACTGGTGCTCAAAGCCGTGGGATCCTTTTTATTTGCCCTTGCCTTTTTGTTTTAAGGGTTATTGGCTTTTTCTGCTTGCTTTTTCTTTTTCTTTCTATTTTTTTTTTCGCCTATTTTTTTTTCTGCAAGCTTTGTTCTTTGCTGCTTTTTCTTGCTTCAAGAATCATTTTTATGATTTTTCAGATTATCAAATAACATGTCTCCTAGTCATCATTCTTTCAAGAGCCAACATATTTAACATTCTTAAACAACAACTTCAAAAGACATATGCACTGTTCAAGCATACATTCAGAAAACAAGAAGCATTGTCACCACATTAATATAATTAAACTAAGTTCAAGGATAAATTCGAAACTCATGTACTTCTTGTTCTTTTGAATTAAAACATTTTTCATTTAAGAGAGGTGATGGATTCATAGGACATTTATAACTTTAAGACAAAGTTACTAACTACTAATGATCATGTAGTGAAGACACACACATAGATGAGCACATAACATAGAAAACGAAAAACAGAAGAAATAAGAACAAGGAATGAATCCACCTTAGTGATGTCCTTGAGCTCTTCTATGTCTCTTCCTTGTCTTTGCTACTCCTCCTTCATTGCTTTTAGATCTTCTCTGATTTCATGAAGGATGATGGAGTGCTCTTGATGTTCCACCCTTAGTTGCTTCCAATAATTGTGTGGAAGAAAATGTATCCCCTGAGGTATCTCAGGGATCTCTTGATTTGCAGTCAAATGTTCTACCACTGAGCTATAGACCCTTGATGGAAGCTTTTTGTCTCCCCTTTCCTCTTTCTAGGGGCTTCTCTGGCCTTAGGTGCCATCAATGGTTATGGAAAAAAAAACAAAAAAGCTATGCTTTTACCACACCAAACTTAGAATATTGCTCGCCCTCGAGCAAAAGAAGAAAGAATAGAAGAAGAAGAAGAAGATATGGAGGAGAAGGAGGGATGTGTATATTCGGCCATATGGGTGGGATTGGGTGGGAAAGAGATGTTGAATTTTTGAAGGTAGTGGGTGTATGGATGTGAGTGGTAAATGGAAAAAAAGAAGGGATGATCATGAATGGAAAGAGAGATGATGAGGTAGGTGGGAATCCTGTGGGGTCCACAGATCCTGAGGTGTCAAGGCATTTACATCCCTGCACCAATTTAGGCATGTAAAATGCCCTTGCACACAACTCTGGGCGTTCAGCGCCAGGTTGGTGCCCATTTTGGGCGTTCAACGCCCCTTTGCTGCCATTTCTGGCGTTGAACGCCAGAACCATGCTTGTTCTGGGCGTTCAGCGCCAGAACTATGCTCTGTTCTGGCGTTTGAACGCCAGACAGATGCTCCTCCAGGGTGTGATTTTTCTTCTGCTGTTTTTGATTCCGTTTTCAATTTTTATATTTATTTTGTGACTCCTCATGATCATGAACCTAAGAAAACATGAAAAAAAAACAATAAAAATAAGAATTAGATAAACATTGCGTTGCCTCCCAATAAGCGCTTCTTTAATGTCAATAGCTTGACAGTGGGCTCTCATGGAGCCTCACAGATGTGCAGAGCTTTGTTGAGACTCTCCAACACCAAACTTAGAGTTTGGATATGGGAGTTCAACACCAAACTTAGAGATTGGTTGTGGCCTCCCAACACCAAACTTAGAGTTTGACTGTGGGGGCTCTGGTTGACTCTGCTTGGAGAGAAGCTTTTTCTGCTTCCTCTCCATGGTTGCAGAGGGAGATCCTTGAGTTTTAAACACAAGGGAGTTCTCATTCCATTGAAGGAATATTTCACCTCTGTCAACATCAATCACAGCTCTTGCTGTGGCCAGGAAAGGTCTTCCTAGGATGATGGATTCATACTCTTCCTTTCCAGTATCCAGGACTATGAAATCAGTAGGTATGTAAAGGTCCTCAACCTTTACTAATACATCTTCTACTTGTCCATAAGCCTGTTTTCTTGAGCTGTCTGCCATCTCTAATGAGATTTTAGCAGCTTGCACCCCATAGATTCCCAGTTTCTCTATTACAGAGAGGGGCATGAGGTTTATTCCTGAACCAAGGTCACACAGAGCCTTAAAGATCATGGTGCCTATGGTACAGGGTATTATGAACTTTCCAGGATCCTGTCTCTTCTAAGGCAATGTCAGTTGATCCAGATCACTTAGTTCATTGATGAACAAGGGAGGTTCAACTTCCCAAGCATCAATGCCAAACAATTTGGCATTCAGCTTCATGATTGCACCAAGAAACTTGGCAGTTTGCTCTTCAGTAACATCCTCATTCTCTTCAGAAGAGGAATACTCATCAGAGCTCATGAAGGGCATAAGGAGGTTCAATGGAATCTCTATGGTCTCTAGATGAGCCTCAGAGTCCTTTGGTTCCTCAGAGGGAAGCTCCTTATTGATCACTGGACGTCCCAGGAGGTCTTCCTCCTTGGGATTCACGTCCTCTCCTCTCCTCACAGGTTCGGCCATGGCGCTTATGTCAATGGCCTTGCACTCTCCTTTTGGATTCTCTTCTGTATTGCTTGGGAGAGTACTAGGAGGGATTTTAGTGATCCTTTTACTCAGCTGGCCCACTTGTGCTTCCAGATTTCTAATGGAAGATCTTGTTTCATTCATGAAACTTACAGTGGCCTTAGATAGATCAGAGACTAGATTTGCTAAATTAGAAGCATTTTGTTCAGAGTTCTCTATCTGTTGCTGAGTTGATGATGGAAAAGGCTTGCTATTGCTAAACCTGTTTCTTCCACCATTATTAAAGCCTTGTTGAGGCTTTTGATCCTTTCATGAGAAATTTGGATGATTTCTCCATGTTGAGTTATAGGTGTTTCCATAAGGTTCACCTAAGTAATTTACCTCTGCTATTGCAGGGTTCTCAGGATCATAGGCTTCTTCTTCAGAAGATGCCTCTTGAGTACTGTTGGATGCAGCTTGCATTCCATGCAGACTCTGAGAAATCATATTGACTTGCTGAGTCAATATTTTATTCTGAGCCAATATGGCATTCAGAGTATCAACCTCAAGAACTCCCTTCTTCATAGGCGTCCCATTACTCACAGGATTCCTTTCAGAAGTGTACATGAACTGGTTATTAGCAACCATGTCAATGAGTTCTTGAGCTTCTGCAGGCGTTTTCTTTAGGTGAATGGATCTACCTGCAGAGGTATCCAATGACATCTTTGATAACTCAGATAAACCATCATAGAATATATCCAGGATGGTCCATTCTGAAAGCATGTCAGAAGGACACTTTTTGGTCAACTGTTTGTATCTTTCCCAAGCTTCATAGAGGGATTCACCTTCTTTCTGTCTGAAGGTTTGAACATCAGCTCTAAGCTTGCTCAGCTTTTGAGGAGGAAAGTACTTGGCTAAGAAAGCCGTGACCAGCTTATCCCAAGAGTTTAGGCTGTCTTTAGGTTGAGAATCCAACCATAATCTAGCTCTGTCTCTTACAGCAAAAGGGAAAAGCATGAGCCTGTAGACTTCAGGATCTACTCCATTAGTCTTAACAGTATCACATATCTGCAAGAATTCAGTTAAGAACTGAAAAGGATCTTCAGATGAAAGTCCATGAAACTTGCAGTTTTGCTGCATCAGAGAAACTAATTGAGGTTTCAGCTCAAAATTGTTTGCTCTAATGGCAGGAATGGAGATGCTTCTTCCATGTAAATTGGAATTAGGTGCAGTAAAGTCACCAAGCATCTTCCTTGTATTATCATTATTTTCGGCTGCCATCTCCTCTGCCTGTTCGAAAATTTCTGAAAGGTTATCTCTGGATTGTTGTATTTTAGCTTCTCTTAATTTTTTCTTCAGAGTCCTTTCAGGTTCTGGATCTGCTTCCACAAGAATGTTCTTATCCTTGCTCCTGCTCATATGACAAAGAAGAAGGCACAGAAAAATAATAATAATAATAATAGAGATCCTTTATACCACAATATAGGGATCCCTTTGTGAGTGGAAGAGAAGAGGGGGAGACAAAGCACGTGATGTAAAGGAAGAGATGCAACTGTACGAATGAAAGAGATGTGAGATGAGATGTTAGGATATGAATGAATAAATAGAATGAGATGGGAGAGGGATAATTTCCGAAAATTATTTTGAAAAAGAGTTAGTGATTTTTGAAAATAGTTTTTGAAAAATGTTAGAAATTTTCGAAAAATATTTTTTTTTTAAATTTAAAAATAAAAATAATTAGTTGGTAAAAAAGAAATTTTTGAAAAAGAGGGAAGATATTTTCGAAAATGAGAGAGAGAGAGTTAGTTAGGTGGTTTTGAAAGAGTTAAGAAACAAACAAAAAGTTAGTTAGTTAGTTGAAACAAATTTTGAAAAGATAAGGAGTTAGGAAGTTAGAAAAGATATTTTGAAAAGATATTTTTGAAAAAGATAAGATAAGAAGATATTTTGAAAAGATATGATTGAAGTTAGTTTTGAAAAAGATTTGATTTTTAAAATCACAATTAATGACTTGATTCATAAGAAATCACAAGATATGATTCTAGAACTTAAAGTTTGAATCTTTCTTAACAAGCAAGTAACAAACTTCAAATTTTTGAATCAAAACATTAATTGATTATGTTATTTTCGAAAATTTGGTATAAAAATAAGAAAAGATTTTTGAAAAATATTTTTGGAATTTTCGAAAATAACTAAGAATTTTGAAAAAGATTTGATTTTTGAAAAAGATTTTGAAAAAGATAAGATTTTCAAATTGAAAATTTGATTTGACTCATAAGAAACAATTTGATTTTAAAAACTTTTGAAAAAGTCAACTCAAATTTTCGAATTTGATGAGAGAAAAAGGGAAAGATATTTTTTTTTATTTTTGAATTTTTATGATGCAAGAGAAAAACACAAAAAAAAATGCAATGCATGAAATTTTTAGATCAAAACATGTGATGCATGCAAGAATGCTATGAATGTCAAGATGAAAACCAAGAACACTTTGAATGTCATGATGAACATCAAGAACATATTTTTGAAAAATTTTTAATGCAAAGAAAACATGCAAGACACCAAACTTAGAATTCTTTAATGCTGAGACACTAAGAATTCAAGAATGCATATGATAAACATGAAAAGACACAAAACAAAAAATCATCAAGATCAAACAAGAAGACTTACCAAGAACAACTTGAAGATCATGAAGAACACTTATGAATGCATGAATTTTCGAAAAATGCAGGATGCACATGCAATTGACACCAAACTTATAACATGACTCAAGACTCAAACAAGAAACACAAAAATATTTTTGATTTTTATGATTTTCTAATTTTTTTGGATTTTTTGAATTTTTCGAAAATTAATTGAAAAAGAAAAAATAAGGATTCCAAAATTTTTAATATGAATTCCAGGAATCTTGCATTCTTAGTCTAAAGCTTCAGTCCAGGAATTAGACATGGCTCACTAGCCAGCCAAGCTTTCAATGAAAGCTCCAGTCCAAAGCACTAGACATTGCCAATGGCCAGCCAAGCTTTAGTCTTTAACACGAGAGTATATTGATCTTGATAACAAATTGCTGCCTCAGTCCAAATAAATTTAGACATGGCTTTACAGCCAGCCAGGCTTCAACATGCTTCATGAAACACTAGAATTCATTCTTAAAAATCTTGAATAAAATTTTTTTGAAAACATTTTTTTTATTTTTTTTTTCGAAAACAGATGAGAAAATTTTAGAAATATTTTTGAAAAATTTTTGAAAATAAAATAAAAAGAAAATTACCTAATCTGAGCAACAAGATGAACCGTCAGTTGTCCAAACTCGAACAATCCCCGGCAACGGCGCCAAAAACTTGGTGCTGTTGCCGGATCAAAAGGGAATCTGGCACTGATGTTACCGGACCAAAAGCTTGCCGAAAACTCAAACAATCCCCGGTAACGGCGCCAAAAACTTGGTGCACGAAATTGTGATCTCTGGTAATGGCTTCTCGGGCCAGATACTCTGATCTAGTTTTACAGTCTGTCACAACTTCGATACAACTAACCAGCAAGTGCACTGGGTCGTCCAAGTAATACCTTACGTGAGTAAGGGTCGAATCCCACGGAGATTGTTGGTATGAAGCAAGCTATGGTCACCATGTAAATCTCAGTTAGGCGGATATAAAACAGTTATGTGGTTTTCGAATTATAAATAATAGAATAGGGATAGAGGTACTTATGTAAATCATTGGTGAGAATTTCAGATAAGCGTATGGAGATGCATTCGTACCTCTGAATCTCTGCTTTCCTGCTATCTTCATCCAATCAGTCTTACTCCTTTCCATGGCTGGCTTTATGCAAGGGCATCACCGTTGTCAGTGGCTACATCCCCTCCTCTCAGTGAATAATATGCTCACGCACCCTGTCACGGCACGGCTATTCATCTGTCGGTTCCCGATCATGCTGGAATAGGATTCACCCTCCTTTTGCGTCTGTCACTAACGCCCAACACTCGCGAGTTTGAAGCTCGTCACAGTCATTCAATCATTGAATCCTACTCGGAATACCACAGACAAGGTTTAGACTTTCCGGATTCTCTTGAATGCCGCCATCATTCTAGCGTACGCCACAAAGATTCTGATTAAGAGATCTAAGAGATATTCATTCTAGCTTAATTCATGTAGAACAGAAGTGTTTGTCAGGCACGCGTTCATAAGGGAGAAGGATGATGAGCGTCACACATAATCATCACCTTCATCACGTTCTTGGGTGCGAATGGATATCTTAGAAGCGAAATAAGAAGAATTGAGTAGAAAACAGTAGTACTTTGCATTAATCTTTGAGGGACAGCAGAGCTCCACACCTTAATCTATGGAGTGTAGAAACTCTACCGTTAAAAATACATAAGTGAAGGTCCAGGCATGGCCGAGATGGCCAGCCCCCAAAACGTGATCAAAGGATCATAAGGTAATCCAAAGATGGTCTAAAAGACTAGTAAAAGGTCCTATTTATAATAAACTAGTCACTAGGGTTTACATGAGTAAGTAATTGATGCATAAATCCACTTCCAGGGCCCACTTGGTGTGTGTTTGGGCTGAGCTTGAGTGTAGCACGTGCAGAGGCCATTTGTGGAGTTGAACGCCAGTTTCTGTGCCAGTTTGGGCGTTCAACTCTGGTTTTGGCTCCTTTTCTGGCGCTGGACGCCAGATTTGGGTAGAAAGCTGGCGTTGAACGCCAGTTTACGTCGTCAATTCTTGGCCAAAGTATAGACTATTATATATTGCTGGAAAGCCCTGGATGTCTACTTTCCAACGCAATTGGAAGCTCGCCATTTCGAGTTCTGTAGCTCCAGAAAATCCACTTTGAGTGCAGGGAGGTCAGAATCCAACAGCATCAGCAGTCCTTTTTCAACCTCTGAATCTGATTTCTGCTCAAGTCCCTCAATTTCAGCCAGAAAATACCTGAAATCACAGAAAAACACACAAACTCATAGTAAAGTCCAGAAATGTGAATTTAACACAAAATCTATTAAAAACATCCCTAAAAGTAACTAGATCCTACTAAAAACATACTAAAAACAATGTCAAAAAGCGTATAAATTATCCGCTCATCACCTACCCTCCCCCTACCCCTATATAAACCCCTTAACACTACTCCATTTTCACACATCACAAACACTACTTCTCCCCCTTGGCCGAATACACTCTCACTCCATCTCCTCCATCTTCTTCTTCTTCTACTACTTTCTTTCTTCTTTTGCTCGAGGACGAGAAAACCTTTTAAGTTTGGTGTGGTAAAAGCATTGCTTTTTGTTTTTCCATAACCATTAATGGCACCTAAGGCCAGAAAAACCTCAAGAAAGAGGAAAGGGAAGGCAATTGCTTCCACCTCAGAGTCATGGGAGATGGAGAGATTCATCTCAAAGGTCCATCAAGACCACTTCTATGAAGTTGTGGCCAAGAAAAAGGTGATCCCTGAGGTCCCTTTTAAGCTCAAAAAGACTGAGTATCCGGAGATCCGACAAGAGATTAGAAGAAGAGGATGGAAAGTTCTCTCTAATCCTATTCAACAAGTCAGAATCTTAATGGTTCGATAGTTCTATGCAAACGCATGGATCACTAGGAACCATGATCTAAGTATGAACCCAAACCCAAAGAATTGGCTTACAATGGTTCGGGAGAAATACTTAGATTTCAGTCCTGAAAATGTAAGGTTGGCGTTCAACTTGCCAATGATGCAAGAAAACGCACACCCCTACACTAGAAGGGTCAACTTTGATCAAAGGTTGGACCAAGTCCTCATGGACATATGTGTGGAAGGAGCTCAATGGAAAGTTGACTCAAGAGGCAAGCCGGTTCAATTGAGAAGACCGGACCTTAAGCCTGTAGCTAGAGGATGGTTGGAGTTCATCCAACGCTCTATCATTTCCACTAGCAACTGATCCGAAGTAACTGTGAATCGGGCCATCATGATCCATAGTATCATGATTGGGGAGGAAGTGAAAGTTCATAAGATTATACCTCAAGAACTCTACAAAGTGGCTGACAAGTCCTCCACTTTGGCAAGGTTAGCCTTTCCTCACCTCATTTTCCACCTCTGCAATTCGGCTGGGATTGACATAGAGGGAGACATCCTCATTGATGAGGACAAGCCTATCACTAAGAAAAGGATGGAGAAAACAAGAGATCATGGACCTCAACAAGAGCATGAGGAAATTCCTCACCATGAAATCCCTGAGATGCCTCAGGGGATGCACTTTCCTCCACAAAACTATTGGGAGCAAATTAACACCTCCCTAGGAGAATTAAGTTCTAACATGGGACAACTAAGGATGGAACACCAAGAGCACTCCATCATTCTCCATGAGATTAGAGAAGATCAAAGGGCTATGAGGGAGGAGCAACAAAGGCAAGGAAGAGACATAGAGGAGCTTAAGAACACCATTGGTTCTTCAAGAGGAAGAAGACGCCACCCTCACTAAGGTGGACCCGTTCTTTAATCTCCTTGTTCTTATTTTTCTGTTTTTCAATTTTTGAGCTTATGTTTTATTTATGTTTGTGTCCTTATTACATGATCATTAGTGTTTAAGTGTCTATGTCTTAAAGCTATGAATGTCCTATGAATCCATCACCTCTCTTAAATGAAAAATATTCTAAAAACAAAAGAACAAGAAGTACATGATTTTGAATTCATCCTTGAAATTAGTTTACTTATTTTGATGTGGTGACAATACTTTTTGTTTTCTGAATGAATGCTTGAACAGTGCATATGTCTTTTGAAATTGTTGTTTATGAATGTTAAAATTGTTGGATCTTGAAAGAATGAGGAAAAAGGAGAAATGTTATTGATAATATGAAAAATCATAAAATTGATTCTTGAAGCAAGAAAAAGTAGTGAATACAAAAGCTTGCGAAAAAAAAAGGGAGAAAAGAAAAATGGCGAAAAAAAAGAAAGAAAAAGAAAAAGCAAGCAGAAGAAGCCAATAGCCCTTAAAACCAAAAGGCAAGGGTAATAAAAAGGATCCAAGGCTTTGAGTATCAGTGGATAGGAGGGCCCAAAAGGAATAAAATCCTGGCCTAAGCGGCTAAACCAAGCTGTGCCTAACCATGTGCTTGTGGCGTGAAGGTGTCAAGTGAAAACTTAAGACTGAGCGGTTAAAGTCGAAGTCCAAAGCAAAAAGAGTATGCTTAAGAACCCTGGACACCTCTAACTGGGGACTCTAGCAAAGCTGAGTCACAATATGAAAAGGTTCACCCAGTTATGTGTCTGTGGCATTTATGTATCCGGTGGTAATACTGGAAAACAAAGTGCTTAGGGCCACGACCAAGACTCATAAAGTAGCTGTGTTCAAGAATCAACATACTGAACTAGGAGAATCAATAACTCTATCTAAATTCTAAGTTCCTATAGATGCCAATCATTCTGAACTTCAAAGGATGAAGTGAGATGCCAAAACTATTCAGAGGCAAAAAGCTACTAGTCCCACTCATCTGATTGGAGCTAAGTTTCATTGATGGTTTGGAATTTATAGTATATTCTCTTCTTTTTATCCTAATTGATTTTCAGTTGCTTGGGGACAAGCAACAATTTAAGTTTGGTGTTGTGATGAGCGGATAATTTATACGCTTTTTGGCATTGTTTTTACATAGTTTTTAGTATACTTTAGTTACTTTTTATTATATTTTTATTAGTTTCATTCAAAAATCACATTTCTGGACTTTACTATGAGTTTGTATGTTTTTCTGTGATTTCAGGTATTTTCTGGCTGAAATTGAGGGACTTGAGCAAAAATATGATTCAGAGGCTGAAGAAGGACTGCAGATGCTGTTGGATTCTGACCTTCCTGCACTCAAAATAGATTTTCTGGAGCTACAGAAATCCAATTGGCATGCTCTCAATTGCGTTACAAAGTAGACATCCAGGGCTTTCCAGCAATATATAATAATCCATACTTTTCACGAGTTTTGATGATGCAAACTGGCGTTCAAACGCCAACTCCCTGCCCTATTCTGGAGTTAAATGATAGAAACAGGTTGCAAACCAGAGTTAAACGCCAGAAACAGGCTACAAACTGGCGTTTAATTCCAAAAAGAGTCTCTACACATAAAAGCTCAATGCTCAGCCCAAGCACACACCAAGTGGGCCCGGAAGTTTATTTCTGCATCATTTACTTATCTTTTGTAACCCTAGCTACTAGTTTAGTATAAAAACTACTTTTAGTGATTTATTTCACATCTTTTGATCATCTTTTGAATAATTTTATGTTCAGAGATCACGTTTAGGGGGGCTGGCCATTCGGCCACGCCTTGACCTCCATCACTTATGTATTTTCAACGGTAGAGTTTCTACACACCATAGATTAAGGTGTGGAGCTCTGCTGTTCCTCATGAATTAATGCAAAGTACTATTGTTTTTCTATTCAATTCAAGCTTATTCTTATTCTAAGATATTCATTCGCACATGATGAGCGGATATTTTATACGCTTTTTGGGGATAATTTCATATAGTTTTGAGTATGTTTTAGTTAGTTTTTAGTCTATTTCTATTAGTTTTTAGGAAAAATTCATATTTCTGGACTTTACTATGAGTTGTGTGTTTTTCTGTAATTTCAGGTATTTTTCTGGCTGAAATTGAAGGAGCTGAGCAAAAATCTGATTCAGGCTGAAAAAGGACTGCTGATGCTGTTGGATTCTGACCTCCCTGCACTCAAAGTGGATTTTCTGGAGCTACAGAACTCGAAATGGCGTGCTTCTAATTGCGTTGGAAAGTAGACATCTAGGGCTTTCCAGCAATATATAATAGTCCATACTTTGCACAAGAATAGACGACGTAAACTGGCGTTCAACGCCAGTCCTCTGCCCAATTCTGGCGTCCAGCGCCAGAAAAGGATCAAAAGCTGGAGTTGAACGCCCAAACTGGCATAAAAACTGGCGTTCAACTCCACAAATGGCCTCTGCACGTGAATTTCTTAAGTCTCAGCCCCAGCACACACCAAGTGGGCCCCAGCACACACCAAGTGGGCCCCAGAAGTGGATCTCTGCATCATCCATCATAGTTTATCCAATTTTTGTAAACCTAGGCTACTAGTTTAGTATTTAAACAACTTTTAGAGACTTATTTTGTATCTCATGACATTTCAGATCTAAACTTTGTATTCTCTAACGGCATGAGTCTCTAAATCCCATTGTTGGGGGTGAGGAGCTCTGCTGTGTCTCGATGAATTAATGCAAGTATTTCTGTTTTCCATTCAAACACGCTTGTTCCTATCTAAGATGTTCATTCGCGCTTAACTGTGATGGAGGTGATGATCTGTGACACTCATCACCTTCCTCAAATCATGAACGTGTGCCTGACAACCACCTCCGTTCTATATACGATTGAATGAGGATCTCTTAGATTCCTTAATCAGAATCTCCGTGGTATAAGCTAGAACTGATGGCGGCATTCATGAGAATCCGGAAAGTCTAAACCTTGTCTGTGGTATTCCGAGTAGGATTCAAGGATTGAATGACTGTGACGAGCTTCAAACTCCTGAAGGCTGGGCGTTAGTGACAGACGCAAAAGGATAGTAAATCCTATTCCAACCGGATCGAGAACCAACCGGTGATTAGCCGTGCTGTGACAGAGCGCGTGAGCGTAGTTTTCACTGGAAGGATGGAAGGTAGCCATTGACAACGGTGATCCACCAACACACAGCTTGCCATAGGAGGACGTGCGTGCGTGAATCAGAAGACAGAGGAAAGCAGAGATTCAGAAGACAAAGCATCTCCAAAACTCCAACATATTCTCCATTACTGCACAACAAGTAACCTTTAATTTATGCTCTCTTGGTTATTCGTAATTCAACTGATAAACATAATTGACTTCCTGACTAAGATTTACAAGATAACCATAGATTGCTTCAAACCAACAATCTCCGTGGGATTCGACCCTTACTCACGTGAGGTATTACTTGGACGACCCAGTGCACTTGCTGGTTAGTGGTACGCGTTGTGAAAAGTGTGATTCACAATTCGTGCACCAAGTTTTTGGCGCCGTTGCCGGGGATTGTTTGTGTTTGAACAACTGACGGATTATTTTGTTGCTTAGATTAGGAAAAATCTTTCTTTTTTTTAGTTTAGAGTCTTTTATTATTTATCCCTTGTTAAAATACTTTAAACTTATAGCTCAGTTATTTAGAACGTGGTGTTTATGTTCATGATAATTGGCTATCATATTTTTTAAAAAAACCTTTTTCAAAAATAATTTTTCCATTAAATCCTGTGCCAAACTTTAAGTTTGGTATTTTCAAAAATAATCTTTCTCAAAATTTTTGAAGGTCCCATAACTCATTTGGCTAGAGCGTCAATCTGTGTTCTTGGTAATTGGGTTAGAGTCTTTTATATTCTTTTCAAAACCTTCTTTTTCATAAATAATATTTTCTCTATTAAATTTTGTGCCAAACTTAAAGTTTGGTGTTTTCTTGTTGATTTCCCTTTGGTTTTCGAAAATTTTGGTTTGGTTTTCTAAAAATTTTAAGTTTGGTGTTCTTTCTTCATGTTCTTGTGTTCTTGTGAGTCCTCAAAGTGATCTTGAGTTTTCCTTGTGTCTTGATCTTAAAATTTTTTAGTTTGGTGTTCCTTGGTGTTTTCCCTCCAAATTTTTCGAAAACAAGGAGCATTAGATCTAAAAATTTTAAATCTTGTACTATCTTATTGTTTTTCTCTCTCCTCACTAAATTCAAAAATATCTTTTCAAAATATCTCTTCTAACTTCCTAACTTCTTATCTTTTCAAAATTTGTTTCAACTAACCAACTAACTTTTTGTTTGTTTCTTAACTTTTTCAAAACCACCTAACTAACTCTCTCTCTCTAATTTTCGAAAATATCTCCCCTCTTTTTCAAAAAGTTCTTTTTTTTATTAACTAATTAATTTTTATTTTCTTTTACGAAAAAAAAAATTTTATTTCAAAATTCAAATTCTTTTTAGTTATTTTATTTTATTTAAGTATTTACTTCTTATAAATTAAAATAAATAAAAAGATAAATCAGTCCAAGTTATATCCATATATCCATCATGGACATAAGTGGAGATGGACAGTCCAGGAGGACTTTGGGGTCATATTCTAACCCCTCTACTGCTTCATATGGGAGTAGCATATGCATACCCTCCATTGAAGTTAGTAGCTTTGAGTTGAATCCTCAGCTCATTATCATGGTGCAGCAAAGTTGCCAGTATTCCGGTCTTCCACAGGAAGAACCTACAGAGTTTCTGGCACAATTTTTACAAATTGCTGACACAGTACATGATAAGGAAATAGATCAGGATGTCTACAGACTATTACTGTTTCCATTTGCTGTAAAAGATCAAGCCAAGAGGTGGTTAAATAACCAACCTAAGGCCAGCATAAGAACATGGAAACAGCTGATAGAAAAATTCCTGAATCAATATTTCCCTCCAAAAAGGATGACACAGCTAAGGCTGGACATCCAAGGCTTTAAACAAGGAGATAATGAATCTCTTTATGATGCCTGGGAGAGATACAGAGAGATGCTACGAAAATGCCCCTCTGAAATGTTTTCAGAGTGGGTTCAGTTAGACATCTTCTACTATGGGCTTGCAGAAGGAGCTCAGATGTCTTTAGATTACTCAGCTGGTGGATCTATCCATATGAGAAAGACAATTGAAGAAGCTCAAGAGCTCATTGATACAGTTGCCAGGAATCAGCATCTGTATCTAAGCAGCAACCCTTCCATGAATGAAGAGGTTAAAACAGTAACTGCTGAATTCAGTACTGTAAAACAAGCTGCTGAATTCAATCAGCAATTAGATTTTCTAACAAAACAGCTAGCTGAATTCAAAGACAGGTTACAGGAGACAAGGATAGCTAATATACATATGGACGAACAGTTTAAGCAAACAAAGCAGCAGCTATCAAAGCAAATAGCAGAAGAATGCCAAGCAGTTCAATTAAGAAGTGGGAAAACATTAAATACCCCACCTCAAGGCATCAAAAATTCAAGAAATGAGTGACCCACCAAAGATTCCCCTGAGGACAGTAAGAGCCCAGAAAAAAATAATTCTGGCACTAAAACGCCAGAAAATGGGTGGAAGGCTGGCGCTGAACGCCCAGACCATGCCCAAAACTGGCGTTCAGCGCCAGAAACAAGGCAGAATTGGCGTTCAACGCCAGAAATGGGCAAGAATCTGGCGTTGAACGCCCAAATGGGGCAGAAGCCAGCATTGAACGCCCAACATGGGCACATTCCTGGCGTTCAGGCGCCAGGAACAGACAGCGAGCTGGCGTCTAACGTCACTCCAGCTTCTGACTCTGGCACTCAATTGTCAGTGAGGGATCAGACACACACAAGTGCTGATAACAACCCCTCTAAAAGGGCTTCTTTAACCACTAAGGTTGAGGAATATAAAGCCAAGATACCTTATCCTCAAAAACTCCGGAAAGAGGAGCAGGATAAGCAATTTGCTCGCTTTGCAGATTATCTAAGGACTCTTGAAATAAAGATTCCATTTGCAGAGGCACTTGAGCAAATACCTTCTTATGCCAAGTTCATGAAAGAGATCTTGAGTCATAAAAAGGAGTGGAGAGAAACAGAAAGAGTTCTCCTCACTGAAGAATGCAGTGCAGTCATTCTGAAAAGCTTTCCTGAAAAGCTTAAAGACCCTGGGAGTTTTCTGATACCATGCATATTAGAAGGTGATTGCACCAAGACAGCTTTATGCGATCTTGGGGCAAGCATCAACCTAATACCTGCATCCACTATCAGGAAGCTTGGCTTAACTGAGGAAGTTAAACCAACCTGGATATGTCTTCAACTTGCTGATGGTTCTACTAAATACCCATCAGGCGTGATTGAGGACATGATTGTCAGAGTTGGGCCATTCGCCTTTCCCACTGACTTTGTTGTGCTGGAAATGGAGGAGCACAAGAGTGCTACTCTCATTCTAGGAAGACCCTTCCTAGCAACTGGACGATCCCTCATTGTCGTCCAGCAGGGAGAAATAACCCTGAGAGTCAACGATGACGAGTTCAAGTTGAACGCCGTCAAAGCCATGCAGCATCCAGACACATCAACAGACTGCATGAAAGTTGACCTTATTGACTCTTTGGTAGAAGAGATCAACATGGCTGAGAGTCTCGAATCAGAGTTGGAAAACATCTTTAAAGATGTTCAGCCTGATTTGGAGGATTCAGGGGACATGAAAGAGCCTCTGAACTTTCTTCTGAAAGAGGAAAAACCTCCTAAACCAGAGCTCAAGCCACTGCCACCATCCTTGAAATATGCATTTCTAGGAGAAGGTGACACTTTTCCAGTGATCATAAGCTCTGCTTTAAATTCACAAGAAGAGGAAGCACTTATTCAAGTGCTAAGGACACACAAGACAGCTCTTGGGTGGTCCATAGGTGACCTTAAGGGCATAAGCCCAGCTAGATGCATGCACAAAATCCTATTGGAGGATAATGCCAAACCAGTGGTTCAACCACAGAGGCGGCTAAATCCAGCCATGAAGGAAGTGGTGCAGAAAGAGGTCACCAAATTACTAGAGGCTGGGATTATTTATCCCATTTCTGATAGCCCCTGGGTGAGCCCTGTTCAAGTCGTCCCAAAAAAGGGAGGCATGACAGTGATTCATAATGAAAAAAATGAACTGGTTCCTACAAGAACAGTTACAAGGTGGCGCATGTGTATTGACTACAGAAGGCTCAATACAGCCACCAGAAAGGATCATTTTCCTTTACCATTCATAGACCAGATGCTAGAGAGACTAGCAGGTCATGATTATTACTGCTTTTTGGATGGCTATTCAGGCTATAACCAGATTGCAGTGGATCCCCAGGATCAAGAGAAAACAGCATTCACATGTCCATCCGGAGTGTTTGCTTATAGAAGGATGCCCTTTGGGCTATGCAATGCACCTGCAACCTTCCAGAGATGCATGCTCTCTATTTTCTCTGATATGGTGGAAAAATTTCTGGAAGTCTTCATGGATGACTTCTCAGTATATGGAGACTCATTCAGCTCCTGTCTTGATCACCTGAAACTTGTTCTGAAAAGATGCCAAGAAACCAACCTAGTTTTAAACTGGGAAAAGTGTCACTTCATGGTGACTGAAGGAATTATTCTTGGGCATAAAATCTCAAACAAGGGAATAGAGGTGGATCAAGCAAAAATAGAGGTAATTGAAAAATTACCACCACCTGCCAATGTTAAGGCAATCAGAAGCTTTCTGGGGCATGCAGGATTCTATAGGAGGTTTATAAAGGATTTTTCAAAAATTGCAAAACCTCTAAGCAATCTGCTAGCTGCTGACACGCCATTTGTGTTTGACACAGCATGCCTGCAGGCGTTTGAAACGCTGAAAGCTAAGCTGGTCACAGCACCAGTCATTTCTGCACCAGACTGGACATTGCCATTTGAGTTAATGTGTGATGCCAGTAATCATGCCATTGGTGTAGTATTGGGACAGAGGCATGACAAGCTTCTGCATGTCATTTATTATGCCAGTCGCGTTCTAAATGATGCCCAGAAAAATTACACAACCACAGAAAAAGAACTACTTGCAGTGGTTTACGCCATTGACAAGTTCAGATCATACTTAGTAGGATCAAAAGTGATTGTGTATACTGACCATGCTGCTCTTAAATATCTACTCACAAAGCAAGATTCAAAACCCAGACTCATCAGATGGGTATTGCTTCTGCAAGAGTTTGATATAGTAATAAGAGACAGAAAAGGGACAGAGAACCAAGTGGCTGATCATCTGTCCCGGATAGAGCCAGTGGAAGGGACGTCCCTCCCCTTTCTTGAGATCTCTGAGACGTTCCCTGATGAGCATCTATTTGCCATTCAGGAAGCACCATGGTTTGCCGATATTGCAAACTATAAAGCTGCACGGTTCATACCCAAGGAGTACAGTAGAATACAAAAGAAGAAATTAGTCACTGATGTAAAGTACTACTTGTGGGATGAACCCTATCTCTTTAAGAGATGTGCAGACGGAATTATTCGTAGGTGTGTGCCCAGAGAGGAAGCACAGAGAATCCTATGGCATTGCCATGGATCTCAATATGGAGGCCATTTCGGAGGTGAGCGAACAGCCACCAAGATCCTCCAATGTGGCTTCTATTGGCCCACACTCTATAAAGATTCCCGAGAGTTTGTACGTAATTGTGACAGTTGCCAAAGAGCTGGTAATCTGCCTCATGGTTACGCCATGCCTCAACAAGGAATCTTGGAAATAGAGTTGTTTGATGTATGGGGAATTGACTTCATGGGACCTTTCCCTCCATCATACTCAAACACTTATATTCTGGTGGCAGTTGACTATGTATCAAAATGGGTTGAGGCTATTGCCACTCCCACTAATGATACTAAAATAGTGCTGAAGTTCCTCCAGAAACACATCTTTAGCAGGTTTGGTGTCCCTAGAGTGTTAATCAGTGATGGGGGCACTCACTTCTGCAATAAACAGCTTTACTCTGCCATGGTTCGGTATGGAATTCGCCACAAGGTGGCCACTCCATATCATCCACAAACCAATGGGCAGGCTGAAGTCTCTAACAGAGAATTAAAGAGAATCCTGGAACGGACAGTAAATACCCGTAGAAAGGATTGGGCAAGGAGCTTGGATGATGCTCTGTGGGCTTACAGAACAGCATTCAAGACCCCTATAGGGACCTCTCCATACCAACTGGTGTATGGTAAGGCATGTCACCTGCCCGTGGAACTGGAACATAAGGCCTACTGGGCAACCAGATTCCTAAACTTTGATGCCAAATTAGCAGGAGAAAAAAGATTGCTCCAGCTAAATGAGCTAGAGGAGTTCAGATTTACAGCTTTCGAAAATGCCAAGCTATATAAAGAAAAATCAAAAAAGTGGCATGACAGAAAGCTGTTATCTAGAATCTTTGAACCAGGACAGAAGGTTCTGTTGTTTAACTCTAGACTCAGGCTATTCCCCGGGAAACTGAAATCCCGGTGGAGGGGACCATACGTGATTACAAGTGTATCACCATATGGTTACGTGGAGCTTCAAGATATTGATTCTGATAAGAAGTTTATTGTCAATGGACAGAGAATCAAGCATTATCTAGAAGGCAACATTGAGCAAGAATGCTCAAGGCTGAAGCTAGATTAAAAGCTCAGCAAGGTCCAGCTAAGGACATTAAAGAAGCGCTTGTTGGGAGGCAACCCAATGTTTATCTAATTCTTATTTTTATTGTTTTTCATGTTTTCTTAGGTTCATGATCATGTGGAGTCACAAAATAAACAAAAAAAAAAAAAAATCAAAAACGGAATCAAAAACAGCAGAAGAAAAATCACACCCTGGAGGAGCATCTGTCTGGCGTTCAAACGCCAGAACAGAGCATAGTTCTGGCGCTGAACGCCCAGAATGGGAGCATCCTGGCGCTGAACGCCCAGAACAAGCATGGTTCTGGCGTTCAACGCCAGAAATGGCAGCAAAGGGGCGTTGAACGCCCAAAATGGGCACCAACCTGGCGCTAAACGCCCAGAGTTGTGTGCAAGGGCATTTTGCATGCCCAAATTGGTGCAGGGATGTAAATGCCTTGACACCTCAAGATCTGTGGACCCCACAGGATCCCCACCCTCCCTCCTCATAATCCTAGTTTTTTATTTCCACATCTTCTTCTTCATCTATTCCCTCTTCTTTTGCTTGAGGGCGAGCAACATTCTAAGTTTGGTGTTGACATCATAATTATGTGAAGGATCTATAGCTCAGTGGTATAACATGTGGCTGCAAATCAAGAGATACCTCAGGGGATGCACTCCCCTCCACATAATTATTGGAAGCAACTGAGGATAGAAATACCAAAAATCACTAGGAATCAAGCCACAAAGGCAAGGAAGAGACATAAAAGAGCTCAAGAACATCATTGGTGCCTCAAGAACATCGTTCCTTGTTCTTACTTTCTCTGTTTTTCGTTTTCTCTATGTTAAGTGCTTATCTATGTTTGTGTCTTCATTACATGATCATTAGTAGTAATTAGCGTCTAGTTTGATTTTATCCCCAATTAAGTTATAGTCTATTTTTCTCATCATCAGCAAACATGAATAAAATAGTAGATCTTTTGAATAAGAGGTAATAAAATTTCGAGTTTTTAATAAGAAAAATTCTAATTAGTAACATGTGGTGGCAATGCTTTCTGTCTTCTGAATGAATGCTTGAACAGTGTATATGTCTTTTGAATTTGTTGTTTAAGACTGTTAAATATGTTGGCTCTTGAAAGAATGATGAACATGAGACATGTTATTGATAATCTGAAAATCATAAAAATGATTCTTGAAGCAAGAACAAGCAGCAAAGAACAAAGCTTGCAAAAAAAAAAAAAAAAAAGAAAAAAAAAAGCAAGCAGAAAAAGCCAAAAGCTCTTAAAACCAAAAGGCAAGGGCAAATAAAAAGGATCCCAAGGCTTTGAGCATCAGTGGATAGGAGGGCCTAAAGGACTAAAATCCTGGTCTAAGCGGCTAAACCAAGCTGTCCCTAACCATGTGCTTGTGGCGTGCAGGTGTCAAGTGAAAACTTGAGACTGAGCGGTTAAAGTCAAGGTCCAAAGCAAAAAGAAGAGTGTGCTTAAGAAATCTGGACACCTCTAATTGGGGACTTTAGCAAAGCTGAGTCACAATCTGAAAAGGTTCACCCAGTTATGTGTCTGTGGCATTTATGTATCCGGTAGTAATACTGGAAAACAAAGTGCTTAGGGCCACGGCCAAGACTCATAAAGAAGCTGTGTTCAAGAATCATCACACTGAACTAAGAGAATCAATAACACTATCTGAATTCTGAGTTCCTATAGATGCCAATCACTCTGAGCTTCAATGGATAAAGTGAGATGCCAAAACTGTTCAGAAGCAAAAAGCTACTAGTCCTGCTCATCTAATTAGGATCTGAGCTTCAATCAAAAACTCTGAGATATTATTGCTTCTCAACTTATTAGTCTTCTATTTTATTTGTCTAGTTGCTTGAGGACAAGCAACAGTTTAAGTTTGGTGTTGTGATGAGCGGATATTTTATACGCTTTTTGGGGATAATTTCATATAGTTTTGAGTATGTTTTAGTTAGTTTTTAGTCTATTTCTATTAGTTTTTAGGAAAAATTCATATTTCTGGACTTTACTATGAGTTGTGTGTTTTTCTGTAATTTCAGGTATTTTTCTGGCTGAAATTGAAGGAGCTGAGCAAAAATCTGATTCAGGCTGAAAAAGGACTGCTGATGCTGTTGGATTCTGACCTCCCTGCACTCAAAGTGGATTTTCTGGAGCTACAGAACTCGACATGGCGAGCTTCCAATTGCGTTGGAAAGTAGACATCCAGGGCTTTCCAGAAATATATAATAGTCCATACTTTGCATAAGAATAGACGACGTAAACTGGCGTTCAACGCCAGTCCTCTGCCCAATTCTGGCGTCCAGCGCCAGAAAAGGATCAAAAGCTGGAGTTGAACGCCCAAACTGGCATAAAAACTGGCATTCAACTCCACAAATGGCCTCTGCACGTGAATTGCTTAAGTCTCAGCCCCAGCACACACCAAGTGGGCCCCAACACACACCAAGTGGGCCCCAGAAGTGGATCTCTGCATCATCCATCATAGTTTATCCAATTTTTGTAAACCTAGGCTACTAGTTTAGTATTTAAACAACTTTTAGAGACCTATTTTGTATCTCATGACATTTCAGATCTAAACTTTGTATTCTCTGACGGCATGAGTCTCTAAACCCCATTGTTGGGGGTGAGGAGCTCTGCTGTGTCTCGATGAATTAATGCAAGTATTTCTGTTTTCCATTCAAACACGCTTGTTCCTATCTAAGATGTTCATTCGCGCTTAACTGTGATGGAGGTGATGATCTGTGACACTCATCACCTTCCTCAAATCATGAACGTGTGCCTGACAACCACCTCCGTTCTATATACGATTGAATGAGGATCTCTTAGATTCCTTAATCAGAATCTCCGTGGTATAAGCTAGAACTGATGGCGGCATTCATGAGAATCCGAAAAGTCTAAACCTTGTCTGTGGTATTCCGAGTAGGATTCAAGGATTGAATGACTGTGACGAGCTTCAAACTCCTGAAGGCTGGGCGTTAGTGACAGACGCAAAAGGATAGTAAATCCTATTCCAACCGGATCGAGAACCAACCGGTGATTAGCCGTGCTGTGACAGAGCGCGTGAGCGTAGTTTTCACTGGAAGGATGGAAGGTAGCCATTGACAACGGTGATCCACCAACACACAGCTTGCCATAGGAGGACGTGCGTGCGTGAATCAGAAGACAGAGGAAAGCAGAGATTCAGAAGACAAAGCATCTCCAAAACTCCAACATATTCTCCATTACTGCACAACAAGTAACCTTTAATTTATGCTCTCTTGGTTATTCGCAATTCAACTGATAAACATAATTGACTTCCTGACAAGATTTACAAGATAACCATAGATTGCTTCAAACCAACAATCTCCGTGGGATTCGACCCTTACTCACGTGAGGTATTACTTGGACGACCCAGTGCACTTGCTGGTTAGTGGTACGCGTTGTGAAAAGTGTGATTCACAATTCGTGCACCAGCACACAAGAACATGATGAATGTGATGATTATGTGACACTCATCACCATTCTCACTTATGAACGCGTGCCTGACAAAACACTTCCGTTCTACATGAAAACAAGCTTGAATGCATATCTCTTAGCCTCCTGGTTCACGATCAGAGTCTTCGTGGTATAGGCTAGAATTATTGGCGGCCATTTCTGAGATCCGGAAAGTCTAAACCTTGTCTGTTGTATTCCGAGTAGGATCTGGGAAGGGATGACTGTGACGAGCTTCAAACTCGCGATTGTTGGGCGTGTGATAGATGCAAAAGGATCAATGGATCCTATTCCAACATGATCGAGAATCGACAGATGATTAGCCATGTGGTGACAGCGCATTTGGACCATTTTCACTGAGAGGACGGGAAGTAGCCATTGACAACGGTGATGCCCAACATACAGCTTGCCATGGAAAGGAGTATGAATGATTGGATGAAGACAGTAGGAAAGCAGAGATTCAGAGGGAGCAAAGCATCTCCATACGCTTATCTGAAACTCTCACCAATGAATTACATGAGTATCTCTATCCTATTCTATATTTTATTTATAATTCAATTATCTTAAATCCCATAACCATTTGAATCTGCCTGACTGAGATTTGCAAGATGACCATAGCTTGCTTCAAGCCGACAATCTCTGTGGGATCGACCCTTACTCACGTAAGGTTTATTACTTGGACGACCCAGTGCACTTGCTGGTTAGTTGTGCGAAGTTGTGAAAAAGAACTAAGATTATGAACATGCGTATTAAGTTTTTGGTGCCGTTACCAAGGAATGAATAGTCACGATTTTGTGTACCAAACATCAACATGAAGTGCCTATAGCTTGCTAGATGAACGCTTGTGAAAGTCAGGAACAAGGAGTTGAGCATCGGACCCTCACCGGAAGTGTATCCGCTCTATTCGCTCGAGTGTATAGGGTTCGTCACTCAATCCTCTCCTAATCATGCTTTCCAAGATTTGTCTTTCATCTAACAATCAACAATTACATAATACATGCATACAAGTATCACGAGGTCTTATTCATGGGTTGTAATGGGGCTAGGGTGAAGGTAGGATGTATATGGTCAAGTGAGCTTAAAATTCAAATCCTTGATTAACCTAAGTTCTCACTAAACACATAGAACAACCTATACAGCTCTAATACAATATCTAGCTACCCATGGGTTTCACTTTTTCGCATACTCATGCATTCTTTTTAATTCACATCCCATATGCATTGTTATTATTACTTTGTCTTGGGGCATTTTTGTCCCCTTTCATTGCTTTCTCTTTTTTTTTCATATTTTTGTTTCTTCTATTTTTCTATTTCTTTCTCTTACATTTTCATATATACACATATAAATTTTTTTTCTTTTTGGTCCCCCTTTTCTTGGGGTTTCATGTACACAAGTTTCAATACATATGGTTCAATCATTAATACATGAGAATGTTCCTAATTCCCAAAATTTCCATTGATAACTACAAATACACACCTTTACATCTACCCAAGTTCCCAAGTACACCCTCTTAATTGAATGATACACACCCTCACTTACCTAAGCTAATCAAGGATCCAAATCTAGGGACATTCATTATTTTTCACTTAGGGTTGTTGATGTGCTCTATTTAAGAACAAAAAAGGTTTATCATGGGCTCAAAGTTGGTTAGCAATGGTAGATAAAAGGGTTAAGGCCGTTTGGAAAAAGTGACTATTGAAATGATGGCATCAATCATATAAATGCATTCATACACAAAGTAATGGACATATAGAATCAGACAAAGCAAGGATTACAATCATAGAGAGAGAATAATGCACACAAGAATGGGAAATAGTGGTTAGAAGATATAACCACACAATAGGCTCAAAACTTACATGCTTGTGTTCTTAGCTCAATCACTATTTTCCAAAATACATTCTTGAAGCAAGTTTACCGCAAAATTTTTTTTTCAAAATTGGTAGGGTACCCCGAAAAATACAGTTTCTTGGGGAAGAAGTCATTATTTTGACCAAGTAACTCTATAGGGACTAACTATCATGCAAAGGGTATTTACAAGCAAGACTAACTACACATGCAATGTACTAACTACTAAGCAAAAGATAAATCCATGGGTGTTGAAAGGAAGAGATTGTTACCCATGAAGATCGGTCGAACGACCTCCCCACACTTTAGAATTTAGCACGGTCCTTCGTGCTACCAACAATGCGCAAAGGGCGGTTGGGACTGGAACCTTCACTATCCCCTTCATCAGAGCTCCCATCACTTGGGTTTGAGGTGGACGTGAATATTTCAGGTTCCTCCATGCTAGGGGTAACACAACGCAAGAGCTTCTTGATGTAAGTGTACCGGCATTGGTTGCGCCACTCATATCTATCAATCTTCCAGTGTAGATCTTCTATCCTTTGATGGGTGGATCTTTGCCGTGGTGGTGACGATGAAGTGGGAAGAATAGTAGGCCGAGGGGCTATGTCAAGGCTTGGGTTGTTCATAGGAAGCTGTAAGTATTTTTCGCTTGGGACAACATCGCCCTTAGCCAGAATTATAGCCTTCGTGTCCATGGCTTCCCAAGGAATACCCGCAGCAGCAACTAAATCAGATACCAATGCTGAAAATGACAAATTACCCCGGGCGTGGACTTGACCCATCGCTTGCTTGATAAGAAATGGAATGTTCACCGGTCTCTCTGTGAGAACACACCAAACAAGCAAGGCGAGATCCGCCGTGAAGGACGACTTGTGGGTGCTAGGTAGCACATAGTGGGATAGGATCTGGGCCTAAGCTCTAGCTTCTACAGTGAGGGAACGTTCATCAATGCACTTGGGCCACATCCGGAGTCGACCTTGGGTCCAAAATGTCTCTGGTTCAGCAATGACTCAGAGAATCGAGTCCCAATCAAACCCAAACTCTTGTCGCTGACGTAAGACCTCTTGGTAGCCATCCATGTCACTTGGTACCGGTAGGACATTAAGCATTTACTGAATAGCCTCTTCTGAAACTAGGACTTGCTTCCGGCGCACGTATACCGATTGAAGAGAGGGGAGATGGTAGTTAGTGTAGAATTCTACCACCCACGAGAGGTTGACCTTTTGTGATTTTCTCAGAAGAAACTCCCATCCTCACCGCTCAATGCGGGGCAGGATACAATGAGCAACCTTGTCCGGCGGGGTGAGTAGATGCTCGGCATGATTGTTCCTTTCAACCATGGCGGGGAACACAAGTTCACAGAAGCAGTTGGGGAACCTTGAAGAATCCTTTGCCGGTTTGCTCTTCTCTTTTTCATCAATAGGAGCGGGTGCCTTCGCCTTCTTAGATAGGGGTTTGGCTCCTAATGTAGGGTGCGCCTTGGAGGTTGACTTTTGGGGTGCCCTCTTTGTGGCCGATTTTCTCGAAGCTTTCTCCTTACCTTTCTTGGTGGCCATCCTAAAAAAGGGAGGGAAAAAGGGAAAATATTAAACCCAAAGAATCATCTCAACGAAAACATGCAAGTGAGAAGTAGTGTCCAAAAGAAATTGTGCAACAAAATGATTATAGAAGCATGGGTCACAACACTTGGCATGGGATGCAAGAGTGAATAAAGCATGCAATATGGCAAGAGAAGACTAATCTCAAGCATCCAAAACAAAGAGCAAGTCATGTTTAATGAGTATCTAATTGGCAAGCATAAAGCAAAGTGAACTCAATACACTTAGAAGAGAGCAAGTGAATGAGGAGGGAGCACCAAATTGAAGGTATATGACTAAAATAAACCAAAATGGCATTCGTGCATTTCCTCGAATACTTGGCGTGCAGTTATCAAGCAATGAGTAATTATGAGATACTCAACCAATTAGAGGCCCAAAATGAAATATCAATCATCACACAACATCACCTACTTACAAAGATAATGAAAGATAATAAGAAGATCTATCAAAGCAAATTAAAACTCAAGTCCAACATCATGGAAAAGCAAGAAAAAGAAAAAGTAAACAAGCAAAAAGCAAGTAGTATAATCATGCAACTAAAAGAGAAAATAAGCGAATTGACAAGAAACATCTAAGTAAAAGAAGAGATTATGCAAAGAGAGTAAGAGATGAGATGTAGAAGAAGTAGAACCTTGAGAAGTGGAAAAGAACAAGGTGGAGTTTTCTTTTGTGAAAAAAAATGAGAAAGGGAGAAAAGAGATGTAGTGCCACCAGAGGTGGTGGTGGTCACTGGTGAGTGGATGGAGATGGTGGTGGCAGACTATGGAAGAGGAAGAAGAGAGGAGAGGTGATGGAAGAAAGAAGAAGAAAGAAAAAGGGGTGAGAGAAGGACAGAAGCAGAGTGCGCTAGCTTTAAAACTGGTTCGCGAGACCGTCGCGCGCGCGCACGGTGCGCTTGCACGTTGGTGAGGGTTGAGCGAGGGACGCGTACGCGTCAAGGGCGCATACGCGTGAAGCCAGCGGTGTCCCTGGCACAGAATTGGCACGAAGTAGGCCTAACTCTCGGGTTTTTTGTACCAGAGTTGGCATGCAGCACAGGCGGCGCGGACGCGTGCCTGATGAAGGTGGCGACCGGCGCGGACGCGCCAAGTACGCCTGCGCATCAGTCGCGGGCACAGAATAGGCACAAGTTTGGCATAACTCTCTGGTTTTCTGTACCAGAGAGGTCAGAATGCACAACCGATGCGCGCGCACAGTGCGCTTGCGCGTCGATGGCTAAGTTTCAAGGGGCGCGCAAGCGTCACGCACGCTTGCGCGTGGGTGCCTGGCACGAAATGGGCACAAGGTGGGCATAACTCTCGGGTTTTTGTACCAGGAGTATGAAATGCACCACCGGCGCGCACGCGCACAGCACGCTTGCGCACGGATGCCCCATTTTCCCCTCTTTTTTTTTTTTACATAGAAAGGGCTATTCTAACACATTCTTGGCAGGTGTTTAAGCTAGATAGTCAAAGAAGACACTATTCAAAACAAAGCATTTTCTCTAACTTCAATAATTCATCCATACCAAGAATGATGGAACCTATATGAACATCCTAGTAAGTCAACAAGATCAATAAAACTATCATTCCTAAGCAATCAACAACATCAAGAAGTCACAACATGTACAAGAATCTAAAGGTAAAAGCAAGAAGGTATACACAAGGAAGATCTTACCACGGTGGGGTGCCTCCTAACAAGCACTTTTCTTTAACGTCCTTAAGTTGGACGGTCAGTCGCTCAAGCTTCTCCTCCTCTAGGTGCATCCGTTAGGAGGAACACCTCTAGCTCCTTTGGAGACTTGTAGCCATGGTACTTCTTCACTCTATGTCCATTCACCTTGAAAGTTACTTCACTTTTAGGGTCAAACAATTCCACCACCCCATAGGGCTTTATCTCCTTCACCTTGAAGGGTCCTTCCCATCTAGAACGGAGCTTTCCAGGCATGAATCTAAGCCTCGAGTTGTAAAGGAGAACCTCATCACCTTCTTGAAAATCCTTCTTCCGGATGTGATGGTCATGAAATGCTTTAGTCTTTTCCTTGTAGATCACGGCATTCTCATATGCTTCGTTCCTCAAACACTCGAGTTCCTCTAGTTGTAATTTCCTGGCCACACCCGCCTTGGTGAAATCCATGTTACACTGCTTTACCGCCCAATAGGCTTTATGCTCAATCTCCACCAGAAGGTGGCATGCCTTACCATAGACGATCTAGAAGGGACTCATCCTTAACGGAGTCTTGTAGGCCATCCTATATGCCCATAGTGCATCTCCTAGCCGGAGGCTCCAATCCTTCCTTTGTGGATTTACCACTTTCTCCAAGATTCTCTTAATCTCCCGGTTGGACACTTCCGCTTGTCCGTTGGTTTGTGGGTGATAAGCAGTGGCAACCTTATGCAACACCCCATAGCACTTGAGCAGTGCCTCTACTTTCCTGTTACAAAAGTGGGATCCTTGGTCGCTCACGATTGCTCGTGGCGACCCATAACGGCATACAATGTTATTTCTAATAAAAGAAATGACGGTATTGGCGTCGTCAAGGCGGGTAGGTATTGCTTCCACCCACTTTGACACGTAGTCAACCGCTAACATAATATATAGATACCCACTTGAGTTGGAAAATGGTCCCATAAAGTCAATACCCCATACATCAAATATCTCATAGAACAACATAGGTTGCTGAGGCATCTCATCCCGTTGGGATGTATTTCCCGACTTCTAACACTGATGGCAAAACACACAGAATCGGTTAGCATCCTTGAATAAAGTTGGCCACCAGAATCTACAATCCAACACCTTTTTAGCTGTCTTCTGTGGGCCAAAGTAGCCACCACATTCAGACGAATGGCAAGCTTCAAGAATGGGTTGAATTTCAGATTCCGGGACACATCTTTGAATTACTTGGTCTACTCCCCTCTTCCACAAGTGAGGGTCATCCCAAATATAGTATTTGGAATCACTCCTCAACTTGTCTCTTTGGTTTTTAGAAAAGTTAGGAGGGAAGATTTTCGCAACCAAGTAGTTCACCATTAGTGCAAACCACGGAAAGCTATCTGACACAGAATGCAAACTATCCAATGTGAATGAGTCATTGATCGGAAATGGGTCAAATTTTAAATTCTCAAGGCGGCTTAAATGATCCGCAACCAAGTTTTGAGATCCACTCTGATCCCTAATCTCAATGTTGAATTCTTGCAAAAGCAAGATCCAACGTATGAGTCTAGGTTTTGACTCATTCTTTGTCAATAAGTACTTCAAAGCTGCATGATCCGTGTATACCACTATCTTGGACCCTAGAAAATAAGATCTGAATTTATATAAAGCATGAACAATAGCTAGGAGTTCCTTTTCTGTAGTGGTATAGTTGGATTGTGCCACATCTAATGTTTTAGAAGAGTAAGTAATGACATAAGGAAGTTTACCACGCGCTGTGCATGCGCGGCACCTACAGCATGGTTTGACGCGTCGCACATTATCTCGAATGGCTGCGTCCAGTTGGGGCCTCACACAATCGGTGCTATGGTAAGAACTCTCTTTAACTCTTCAAATGCACTCACACATGCACTGTCAAACTCAAAGTCCATATCTTTTTGGAGGAGGCGCGACAATGGCAAAGCAATCTTGCTGAAATCCTTAACAAAGCGCCTGTAAAATCCTGCATGTCCCAAAAATGAGTGGACCTCCCTCACAGATGAGGGGTGAGGTAAAGTGGTGATAACATCGACCTTGGTCGGGTCTACAAAAATGCCTTCATGAGATACTACATGTCCCAACACTATACTTTGCCTTACCATAAAGTGGCATTTTTCAAAGTTCAAGACAAGGTTAGTGTCAACACATCTAGCTAAAACCTTGGCCAAGTTCTCTAAGCAATAATCAAATGAAGTTCCATAAACACTGAAGTCATCCATGAAGACTTCCAGACAATTCTCCATCAGATTGGAAAAGACACTTGTCATACACCGCTGAAAAGTAGCAGGTGTATTGCATAGTCCAAATGGCATCCTTTTGTAGGCAAATGTGCCAAAAGGACAAGTGAATGTGGTCTTTTTCTGATCTTCAGGAGCAATGTGAATTTGAAAGTAACCAGTGAATCCATCAAGAAAGCAATAATGGGATTTACCCGCCAAACGGTCCAACATCTGATCGATAAAGGGCAAAGGGTAGTGGTCCTTCCTTGTAGCGGCGTTCAATCTTCTATAATCGATGCACACTCACCACACATTTTGTACTCTCTTGGTGACCACTTTACCATCATCCTTTTTAACCACAGTGATGCCCGATTTCTTGGGAATAACCTGGACCGGGCTCACCCACTCACTATCAGAAATTAGGTATATGATACCCGCCTCAAGTAGCCTAGTGACCTCCTTCTTTACCACATCAAGGATGGTTGGGTTGAGCCTCCTTTGCGGTTGCCTAATCAGCCGAGCTCCCTCTTGGAGAAATATACGATGCATGCACTTGCGGGGGTCAATCCTCACAATATCGGCTAGGCTCCAACCAATTGCCTTCTTGTACTTTCTTAGAACATCTAGGAGCTTTCCTTCTTCTTCACTAGAAAGCTCACTAGCAATAATGACCGGAAACCTTTGGTTGTCCTCTAAGAAAGCATACTTCAAATGAGATGGAAGAGGCTTCAGTTCACTCTTTGCCTCAAGCTGAGGTTCCTTTTCATCAAGCTCACGGAGTTCATTCTCAACAACTTTTTCTTGTTCACCCTCTTGATTATCCGTCTCTTCAACAATAGGGTAGCATAACTTGTTGTGGTCTTCCTTTCGCACTTCTGCTACCACTTCATCGATTACATCACATCGGAGAACGGAATTCTCTTCGAGAGGATGCTTCATGGCTTCTTCCAAATTGAACTTGATAGTCTTGTCTCCGACCTCAAAAGAATATGTGCCAGTGAAGGCATCTAACTTGAATTTAGAGGTCTTAAGGAAGGGTCTACCAAGTAGAACGGAGGATGAGCTTCTATTTTCTGTTGGAGGCATTTCAAGGATGTAAAAGTCAACCAGAAAGACAAAGTCCTTGATCGCCACAAGTACATCTTCTGCTATTCCCATCACAATGATCACACTTTTATCAGCTAAGGCAAACTTTGCCACCGACTTCTTTAATGGAGCTAAATTCAACCGCACAAAGATAGAAAGCGGCATGATGCTTATGCAAGCCCCTAGATCACACATACAGTCATGAAAAGTGCGCCCACCAATACAGCAAGACACCAAACAAGGCCCAGGGTCACCACATTTTTTTGGAATTGGCTCCATCAAGAAAGAAATTGAACTACCCAAGGATAATGTCTCCAACTCTCCTATCCTATCCTTATGTGTACACAAGTTTTTCAAAAATTTTGCATACTTCGAAATTTGTTGGATAGCATCAAGAAGTGGTATGGTTACCTCAACTTTCTTGAACACTTGAAGCATGTTCAAATAGAATTTCGGAGTCTTCTTTGCTTTCTTCACCATGGAAGGGAATGGGATAGGAATGGACTCATCCACTATAGCTTTTCTCTTGGGTTCCTTAAGGCTTACTCCTACTTCCTCATGCATGTCTACCTCCTCTTCTTCATGCGGAGCTTCAACGACCACTTCTTCCTCATGAATGTCTTCCATGACCCTAGGAGGTATCTCCTCCAATGTAGTCCCCGATCGTAGAGTGATGGCGTTGAGACCACCCTTGGGTTTGGAACGGGTTGGGATGGAAGGTTAGAAGAGCTTGAGGGTTGGTTGGTGTTGTTGTTAGAGGAGGACATGGACATCTTTGAAATCATGTCGGTGAGATTGGCCAATTGAGCGCCCAAGGCATCAAATTGAGCCTTGTTGCTCTCGTCCAGCTTCTCCATAGCGGCTCTAAGCTCATCAACTTGATTGGTAGAAGATGAAGAGGATTGGTTGTATTGTTGTCTATGATGTGGTGCTTGGTATTTGGTGTAGTTGTTTTGGTTTTGGTTGTGGTGATTTTGGTTGGCTTGGTGGTTGTTGTTGTTAGGGTGGTATTGAGATGAAGATTGGTTATTGTTATAATAAGAAGAAGAGTTGTTCCATCTTTGGTTTTGATTACCACTGTGAGAGTAGTTGTTTTGGCCTTGAGAAGGATAGGGCGGACAGTTGTTGTAATTCACATTGGCCACGACAAGAGCATGCTCCTCTTGAATTTGATGGCTGGTGCACGAAATTGTGATCCCTGGTAATGGCTCCAAAGACTTGGTGCCCTAATCTTATTTCAGAATTTGTCACAACTTCGATACAACGTCCAAGTAATAAACCTTACGCGAGTAAGGGTCGATCCCACGGAGATTGTTGGTATGAAGCAAGCTATGGTCACCTTGTAAATCTCAGTCAGGCAGATATAAAATAGTTATGGAGTTTTCAAAAATAAATAACAAACAAGGATAGAAATACTTATGTAAATCATTGGTGAGAATTTCAAATAAGCGCATAGAGATGCTTTCGTTCCTCTGAACCTCTGCTTTCCTGCTGTCTTCATCCAATCAATCCTACTCATTTCCATGGCTGGCCTTATGTAAGGGCATCACCGTTGTCAATGGCTATATCCCATCCTCTTGTGAAAATGGTCCAAATGCTCTGTCACAGCACGGCTAATCATCTGAGGTTCTCGATCATACTGGAATAGGATTCACCCTCCTTTTGCGTCTGTCACTACGCCCAGCACTCGTGAGTTTGAAGTTCGTCACAGCAATTCAATCCCAGAATCCTACTCGGAATACCACAGACAAGGTTTAGACTTTCCAGATTCTCATGAATGCTGCCATCAATCTAGCTTACACCACGAGGATTCTGATTAAGAGATCCAAGAGATACTCATTCAATCTAAGGTAGCACGGAAGTGGTTGTCAGGCACGCGTTCATAGGGAATGATGATGATTGTCACGTTCATCACATTCAGGTTGAAGTGCGAATGAATATCTTAGAAGCGGAATAAGTTGAATTGAATAGAAAAATAGTAGTACTTTGCATTAATCTTTGAGGAACAGCAGAGCTCCACATCTTAATCTATGGAGTGTAGAAACTCTACCGTATGAAAATACATAAGTAATAATGGTTCAGGCATGGCCGAATGGCTAGCCTCCCATGGAGGTCTAGAGATCTAAAAATGATCAAAAGATCAAAAGATGATCAAAAGATACAATCCAGGATGTCTAATACAATAGTAAAAAGTCCTATTTATACTAAACTAGTTACTAGGGTTTACAGAAGTAAGTAATTGATGCATAAATCCACTTCCGGGGCCCACTTGGTGTGTGCTTGGGCTGAGCTTGAATGTTACACGTGCAGAGGCTCTTTCTAGAGTTGAACGCCAGGTTGTAACGTATTTCTGGCGTTCAACTCTGGTTTGTGACTTGTTTCTAGCGTTTAACTCCAGACAGCAGCGTAGAACTGGCGTTCAACGCCCTTTTACGTCGTCTAAACTCGGCCAAAGTATGGACTAATATACATTTCTGGAAAGCCCTGGATGTCTACTTTCCAACGCAATTAAAAGCACGCCATTTTGAGTTCTGTAGCTCCAGAAAATCCACTTTGAGTGCAGAGAGGTCAGAATCCAACAGCATCAGCAGTCCTTCTTCAACCTCTGAATCTGATTTTTGCTCAAGTCCCTCAATTTCAGCCAGAAAATACCTGAAATCACAGAAAAACACACAAACTCATAGTAAAGTCCAGAAATGTGAATTTAACATAAAAACTAATGAAAACATCCCTAAAAGTAACTAGATTCTACTAAAAACATACTGAAAACAATGCCAAAAAGCGTATAAATTATCCACTCATCACAACACCAAACTTAAATTGTTGCTTGTCCCCAAGCAACTGAAAATCAAATAGGATAAAAAGAAGAGAATATACTATAAATTCCAAACTATCAATGAAACATAGCTCCAATTATGTAGCTTTTTGCCTCTTGAATAGTTTTGGCATCTCACTTTATTCATTGAAGTTCAGAATGATTGGCGTCTGTAGAAACTCAGAGTTCAGATAGTGTTATTGATTCTCCTAGTTCAGTATGATGATTCTTGAACACAGATATTTTATGAGTCTTGGCCGTGGCCCTAAGCACTTTGTTTTCCAGTATTACCACCGGATACATAAATGCCACAGACACATAATTGGGTGAACCTTTTCAGATTGTGACTCAGCTTTGCTAGAATCCCCAATTAGAGGTGTCCAGGGTTCTTAAGCACACTCTTTTTTGCTTTGGACCTTGACTTTAACCGCTCAGTCTCAAGTTTTCACTTGACACCTTCACGCCACAAGCACATGGTTAGGGACAGCTTGGTTTAGCCGCTTAGGCTAGGATTTTATTCCTTTAGGCCCTCCTATCCACTGATGCTCAAAGACTTGGGATCCTTTTTATTTACCCTTGCCTTTTGGTTTTAAGGGTTATTGGCTTTTTACTCTTGCCTCTTGGTTTTAAGAGCTTTGGCTTTTTCTGCTTGCTTTTTTCTTTCTATTTTTTTTTCTGCAAGCTTTGTTCTTTGCTGCTTTTTCTTGCTTCAAGAATCATTTTTATGATTTTTCAGATTATCAAATAACATGTCTCCTTATCATCATTCTTTCAAGAGCCAACATATTTAACATTCTTAAACAACAACTTCAAAAGACATATGCACTGTTCAAGCATTCATTCAGAAAACAAAAAGTATTGTCACCACATCAATATAATTAAACTAAGTTCAAGGATAAATTCAAAACTCATGTACTTCTTGTTCTTTTGAATTAAAACAGTTTTCATTTAAGAGAGGTGATGGATTCATAGGACATTCATAACTTTAAGACAAAGTTACTAGATACTAATGATCATGTAATGAAGACACAAACATGGATAAGCACTTAACATAGAGAAAACGAAAAACAGAGAATGTAAGAACAAGGAATGAGTCCACCTTAGTGATGGTGGCGTTTCCTTCTTGAGGAACCAATGATGTCCTTGAGCTCTTCTATGTCTCTTCCTTGTCTTTGTTGCTCCTCCCTCATTGCTTTTTTATCTTCTCTTATTTCATGAAGGATGATGGAGTGCTCTTGATGTTCCACCCTTAGTTGTCCCATGTTGGAACTTAATTCTCCTAGGGAGGTGTTGATTTGCTCCCAATAGTTTCGTGGAGGAAGATGCATTTGAGGCATCTCTGGGATCTCATGGTGATGAGCTTCATACGTCTCTTGAGATCCATGAATGGGCTCTCTTGCTTGCTCCATCCTTTTCTTAGTGATGGGCTTCTCATCCTCAATGGGAATGTCTCCTTCTATGGAAGCTCCAGCTGAGTAACATAGATGGTAGATAAGATGAGGAAAAGCTAGCCTTGCCCAAGGAGAGGGCTTTTCGGCTATTTTGTAGAGTTCAAGGGAGATGACTTCATGAACTTCTACTTTCTCTCCAATCATGATGCTATGAATCATGATGGCCCGATCCACAGTAACTTCAGATCGGTTGCTAGTGGGAATGATGGAGCGTTGGATGAACTCCAACCATCCTCTAGCCACAGGCTTGAGGTCCAGTCTTCTTAATTGAACCGGCTTGCCTTTGGAGTCAATCTTCCATTGAGCTCCTTCCACATATATGTCCATGAGGACTTGGTCCAACCTTTGATTAAAGTTAACCCTTCTAGTGTAGGGGCGTGCATCTCCTTGCATCATAGGCAAGTCAAACGCCAACCTCACATTTTCCGGACTAAAATCTAAGTATTTCCCCCGAACCATGGTGAGATAATTCTTTGGATCCGGGTTCTTACTTTGATCATGGTTCCTAGTGATCCATGCATTGGCATAGAACTCTTGAACCATTAGGATGCCGACTTGTTGGATGAGGTTTGTTAGAACTTCCCAACCTCTTCTTTGGATTTCATGTCGGATCTCCGGATACTCATTCTTCTTGAGCTTGAAAGGGACCTTGGGGATCACCTTCTTCTTGGCCACAACATCATAGAAGTGGTCTTGATGTGCTTTGGAGATGAATCTTTCCATCTCCCATGACTCGGAGGTGGAAGCTTTTGTCTTCCCTTTCCCTTTTCTAGAGGATTCTCCGGTCTTAGGTGCCATCAATGGTAATGGAAAAACAAAAAGCTTATGCTTTTACCACACCAAACTTAGAATATTGCTCGCCCTCGAGCAAGAGAAGAAATAATAGATGAAGAAGAAGAAGAAAATATGGAGGAGAGGGGGGAGTAGTGTATTCGGCCAAGAGGAGAAGAGAGGGTTGTGGTTTGTGAAAATGAGGAAGAATGGAGGGCTATATATAGGGAAGGGAGGGGGGGTAAGGTTCAGCCATAAGGGTGGGTTTTGGGTGGGAAATTGATTTTGAATTTTGAAGGTATATGGGGTTTATGAAGTAGGTTTATGGGGAAGAGTGGATGGATGTGAGTGGTGAAGTGGTGATAGGGAAGAGAGATTGAGGTGATTGGTGAAGGGCTTTGGGGAAGAGTGTTTATAGGATTGTGTGAAAGAGGGGTGAGAAGAAGTGAGTGGAGGTAGGTGGGGATCCTGTGGGGTCCACAGATCCTGAGGTGATCCTGTGGGGTCCACAGATCCTGAGGTTTTCAAGGATTTACAACCTTGCACCAAATTGGGCATGCAAAATGCCCTTGCACACAATTCTGGGCGTTCAGCGCCAGATTGGTGCTTGTTCTGGGCGTTGAACGCCCATTTGTTGCCTATTTCTGGCGTTCAACGCCAGAACCATGCTTGTTCTGGGCCCAGCTCCAGCTCTTCTCCAAGGTGCAATTCTGGCGTTCAAACGCCCAGATGCTGCCCATTTTGGGCGTTCAGTGCCAGAACCATGCTCTGTTCTGGCGTTGAACGCCAGCCAGGTGCTTCTTACTAGCGTTTAAACGCCAGTAAGGTCTTCCTCCAGGGTGTGATTTTTCTTCTACTATTTTTGATTCCGTTTTCAATTTTTATATTTATTTTGTGACTCCATATGATCATGAACCTAATAAAACATGAAAGAACAAGAAAAATAGAATTAGATAAATAAAAATTGGGTTGCCTCCCAACAAGCGCTTCTTTAATGTCAATAGCTTGACAGTGGGCTCTCATGGAGCCTCACAGATGTTCAGAGCATTTTTGAGACTCCCCAACACCAAACTTAGAGTTTGGATATGGGAGTTCAACACCAAACTTAGAGTTTGACTGTGGGGGCTCTGGTTGACTCTGTTCTGAGAGAAGCTTTTTATGCTTCCTCTCCATGTTTACAGAATGATGACCTTGAGTTGTAAACACAAGGGAGCCCCCGTTCAATTGAAGGACTACTTCACCTCTGTCAACATCAATCACAGCTCTTGCTGTGGCTAGGAAGGGTCTTCCAAGGATGATGAATTCATCCTCATTCTTCCCAGTATCCAAGACTATGAAATCAGCAGGGATGTAAAGGCCTTCAACCTTTACTAACACGTCCTCTACTTGTCCATAAGCCTGTTTTCTTGAATTGTCTGCCATCTCTAATGAGATTTTAGCAGCTTGCACCCCATAGATTCCCAGTTTCTCTATTACAGAGAGGGGCATGAGGTTTATCCCTGACCCAAGGTCACACAGAGCTTTTTCAAAGATCATGGTGCCTATGGTACAAGGTATTATGAACTTTCCAAGATCCTGTTTCTTCTGAGGCAATGTCAGTTGATCCAGATCACTTAGTTCATTAGTGAACAAGGGAGGTTCAACTTCCCAAGTCTCAATACCAAATAATTTGGCATTCAGCTTCATGATTGCACCAAGGTACTTGGTAACTTGCTCTTCAGTAACATCCTCATTCTCTTCAGAAGAGGAATACTCATCAGAGCTCATGAATGGCATAAGGAGGTTTAAAGGAATCTCTATAGTCTCTAGATGAGCCTCAGATTCCTTTGGTTCCTCAGAGGGAAACTCCTTATTGATCACTGGACGTCCCAGGAGGTCTTCCTCACTGGGATTTACATCCTCAACCTCCCTCATAGGTTCGGCCATGGTAATTAATTCAATGGCCTTGCACTCTCCTTTTGGATTCTCTTCTGTATTGCTTGGGAGAGTACTAGGAGGGATTTCAGTGATCCTTTTACTCAGCTGGCCCACTTGTGCTTCCAAATTTCTAATGGAGGACCTTGTTTCATTCATGAAACTCACAGTGGCCTTAGATAGATCAGAGACTAAGTTTGCTAAATTAGAAGTATTTTGTTCAGAGTTCTCTGTCTGTTGCTGAGTGGATGATGGAAAAGGTTTACTGTTGTTAAACCTGTTTCTTCCACCATTATTAAAGCCTTATTGAGGCTTTTGATCCTTCCATGAGAAATTTGGATGATTTCTCCATGATGGATTATAGGTGTTTCCATAAGGTTCACCCATATAATTCACCTCTGCTATTGCAGGGTTTTCAGGATCATAAGCTTCTTCTTCAGAAGATGCCTCTTGAGTACTGTTGGATGCAGCTTGCATTCCATTCAGACTCTGAGAAATCATATTGACTTGCTGAGTCAATATTTTATTCTGAGCCAATATGGCATTCAGAGTATCAATTTCAAGAACTCCCTTCTTCTGAGGCGTCCCATTACTCACAGGATTCCTCTCAGAAGTGTACATGAACTGGTTATTAGCAACCATGTCAATGAGTTCTTGAGCTTCTGCAGGCATTTTCTTTAGGTGAATGGATCCACCTGCAGAAGTATCCAATGACATCTTTGATAGCTCAGATAAACTATTATAGAATATATCCAGGATGGTCCATTCTGAAAGCATGTCAGAAAGACACTTCTTAGTCAGTTGCTTGTATCTCTCCCAAGCTTCATAGAGGGATTCACCTTCTTTTTGTCTGAAGATTTGAACATCCACTCTAAGCTTGCTCAGCTTTTGAGGAGGAAAGAACTTGGCTAAGAAAGCCGTGACCAGCTTATCCCAAGAGTTCAGGCTATCCTTGGGTTGAGAGTCCAACCACACTCTAGCTCTGTCTCTTACAGCAAAAGGGAAAAGCATGAGCCTATAGACTTCAGGATCTACTCCATTAGTCTTAACAGTATCACATATCTGCAAGAATTCAGTTAAGAACTGAAAAGGATCTTCAGATGGAAGTCCATGAAACTTGCAGTTCTGCTGCATCTGAGAAACTAATTGAGGTTTCAGCTCAAAGTTGTTTGCTCCAATGGCAGGAATGGAGATGCTTCTTCCATGTAAATTGGAATTTGGTGCAGTGAAGTCACCAAGCATTCTCCTTGCATTATTGTTGTTGGGTTCGGCTGCCATCTCCTTTACTAGTTCGAAATTTTCAACAAGGTTGTCTCTGGATTGTTGTAATTTAACTTCTCTTAGTTTCCTCTTCAGAGTCCTTTCAGGTTCTGGATCAGCTTCAACAAGAATGCCTTTTTCCTTGTTCCTGCTCATAAGAAAGAGAAGAGAACAAGAAAAGAAGAGGAATCCTCTATGTCACAGTAAAGAGGTTCCTTATTGTTAGTAGAAGAAGAAATAATTAGAAGGAGATGAGGGAGAAGGGTTTTCGAAAATTATTTTTGAAAAAGGGTTAGTGATTTTCGAAAATAGTTTTTGAAAAAGGTTAGTAATTTTCGAAAATTAAAAATCAAAAATTAGAATAATTAGTTAATAAAAAGAAATTTTGAAAAAGAGGGAAGGGATTTTCGAAAATTGGAGAGAGAGAGAGTTAGTTAGGTAGTTTTGAAAAAGATAAGAAACAAACAAAAAGTTAGTTAGTTAGTTAAAACAAATTTTGAAAAGATAAGAAGTTAGGAAGTTAGAAAAGATATTTTGAAATCAAATTTTTGAAAAAGATAAGATAAGAAGATATTTTTGAAAAGATATGATTGAAATTAGTTTTTGAAAAAGATTTGATTTTTAAAATCACAATTAATGACTTGATTCACAAGAAATCACAGGATATGATTCTAGAACTTAAAGTTTGAATCTTTCTTAACAAGCAAGTAACAAACTTGAAATTTTTGAATCAAAACATTAATTGATGATGTTATTTTCGAAAATTATGATATAAAATTAAGAAAAAGATTTTTGAAAATTATTTTTTTAAAATTTTCGAAAATAACTAAGAAAAATGAAAAAGATTTGATTTTTGAAAAAGATTTTAAAAAAGATAAGATTTTTAAATTGAAAATTTGATTTGACTCATAAAAACAACTAGATTTTAAAAATTTTTGCAAAAGTCAAATTTAATTTTCAAAATTTTGAGAGAGAAAAAGGGGAAGATATTTTTTTTATTTTTGAAATTTGTATGATGAGAGAGAAAAACATGAAAATGATGCAATGCATGAGAATTTTTAGATCAAAACAATGAATACATGCAAGAATGCTATGAATATCAAGATGAACACCAAGAACACTATGAATGTCATGATGAACATCAAGACTTATTTTTGAAAATTTTTATATGCAAAGAAAACATGCAAGACACCAAACTTAGAAATCTTTCATGTTTAGACACTATAAATGCAAAAATGAACATGAAAAATAAGAAAAGATGCAAAACAAGAAAACATCAAGATCAAACAAGAAGACTTACCAAGAACAACTTGAAGATCATGAAGAACACTATGAATGCATGAATGCAATTTTCGAAAAATGCAAGATGAACATGCAATTGACACCAAACTTTAAATCTGACTCAAGACTCAAACAAGAAATATAAAATATTTTTTTTTATTTTTATGATTTTATGATTTTTTTTTGTATTTTCTTTTAATTTTTTTTTCGAAAATCATTTTGAAAAAGAAAAATAAGGATTCCAAAATTTTTAATATGAATTCCAGGAATCTTATGTTCTTTAGTCTAAAGCTCCAATCAAAGGGTCTGGCATGGCTTAATAGCCAGCCAAGCTTTAGTATGTAACTCAGACATGACACGCCTAACATACCCTATCCAAAAGAATTAGACATGGCTTTACAGCCAGCCAGGCTTCAACATGCTTCATGAAACACTAGAATTCATTCTTAAAAATTCTGAAGAAAAATATTTTTGAAAATATTTTTATTTTAAATTTTTTTTTCGAAAACAGATGAGAAATTTTTGAAAGGTTTTTTAAAAATTTTTGAAAATAAAACAAAAAAAGAAAATTACCTAATCTGAGCAACAAGATGAACCGTCAGTTGTCCAAACCCGAATAATCCCCGGCAACGGCGCCAAAAACTTGGTGCACGAAATTGTGATCCCTGGTAATGGCTCCAAAGACTTGGTGCTCTAATCTTAATTCAGAATTTGTCACAACTTCGATACAACTAACCAGCAAGTGCACTGGGTCATCCAAGTAATAAACCTTACGCGAGTAAGGGTCGATCCCACGGAGATTGTTGGTATGAAGCAAGCTATGGTCACCTTGTAAATCTCAGTCAGGCGGATATAAAATAGTTATGGAGTTTTCGAAAATAAATAATAAACAAGGATAGAAATACTTATGTAAATCATTGGTGAGAATTTCAGATAAGCGCATAGAGATGCTTTCGTTCCTCTGAACCTCTGCTTTCCTGCTGTCTTCATCCAATCAATCCTACTCCTTTCCATGGCTGGCCTTATGTAAGGGCATCACCGTTGTCAATGGCTACATCCCATCCTCTTGTGAAAATGGTCCAAATGCTCTGTCACAGTACGGCTAATCATCTGAGGTTCTCGATCATACTGGAATAGGATTCACCCTCCTTTTGCGTCTGTCACTACGCCCAGCACTCGCGAGTTTGAAGTTCGTCACAGCCATTCAATCCCAGAATCCTACTCGGAATACCACAGACAAGGTTTAGACTTTCCGGATTCTCATGAATGCCGCCTCAATCTAGCTTACACCACGAGGATTCTGATTAAGAGATCCAAGAGATACTCATTCAATCTAAGGTAGAACGGAAGTGGTTGTCAGGCACGCGTTCATAGGGAATGATGATGATTGTCACGTTCATCACATTCAGGTTGAAGTGCAAATGAATATCTTAGAAGCGGAATAAGTTGAATTGAATAGAAAAACAGTAGTACTTTGCATTAATCTTTGAGGAACAGCAGAGCTCCACACCTTAATCTATGGAGTGTAGAAACTCTACCGTATGAAAATACATAAGTAATAATGGTTCAGGCATGGCCGAATGGCCAGCCTCCCATGGAGGTCTAGAGATCTAAAAATGATCAAAAGATCAAAAGATGATCAAAAGATACAATCCAGGATGTCTAATACAATAGTAAAAAGTCCTATTTATACTAAACTAGTTACTAGGGTTTATAGAAGTAAGTAATTGATGCATAAATCCACTTCTAGGGCCCACTTGGTGTGTGCTTGGGCTGAGCTTAAATGTTACACGTGCAGAGGCTCTTTCTGGAGTTGAACGCCAGGTTGTAACGTATTTCTGGCGTTCAACTCTGGTTTGTGACTTGTTTCTAGCGTTTAACTCCAGACAGCAGCGTAGAACTGGCGTTCAACACCCTTTTATGTCATCTAACCTCGGCCAAAGTATGGACTATTATACATTGATGGAAAGCCCTGGATGTCTACTTTATAACCCAATTGAAAGTGCGCCATTTTGAGTTCTATAGCTCCAGAAAATTCATTTTGAGTGCAGGGAGGTCAAAATCCAACAGCATCAGCAGTCCTTCTTCAACCTCTGAATCTGATTTTTGCTCAAGTCCCTCAATTTCAGCCAGAAAATACCTGAAATCACAGAAAAACACACAAACTTATAGTAAAGTCCAGAAATGTGAATTTAACATAAAAACTAATGAAAACATCCCTAAAAGTAACTAGATTCTACTAAAAACATACTAAAAACAATGCCAAAAAGCGTATAAATTATCCGCTCATCAATGGCATTGATCGGTGTAATGTGTGGTGCTAGAGCACAAACCACAGATTCTAGGAGGGCCTTCAAGTTGAGCAACTTGGGGTGGGGCTTGGATGGCTTGGATAGAATAGTATGCCTTTTGATCTTTTTGTATTTGTGTAAGGATAGTGGTCATATCCCCAAGCGCCTTGGTCAAGCTTGCTTCGGACGGTGATGGTTCTACCACGCCCTTGAGGGGATTACTTCTCACCCTTACGTGTTGTGTAGCCTCGGCAACATCATTTATCAAGCTCCAAGCTTCTCCTTCCATCTTGTTTTTTGAGAGGGAACCACCACTAAAAGCGGTGAGCAATCTTCTGTCTTCCGCACAAAGACCTCCGGTGAAGTAACTAATGAGCAAGTGAGTGTTCAACCCATGGTGTGGACAAGATTCTAATAGCCTCTTGAACCGAGTCCAATACTCATACAAACTCTCTTGGTCCTTTTGCATTATACCCGAGATCTCCTTCTGGATGTAGTCGATCTTTTCCGGTGGAAAGAATTTATCTAGAAACTCTCTTCTCAAGAAATCCCAATTGGTCACAATCTCATCTGGTTGCGAATAAAACCATGTCTTTGCTTGCCCTTCAAGAGAGAAAGGGAAGGCAAAAACCATAATAGCCACCTCATCGGCTCCATGCCTTCGAGCCGTAGAACAAGTAACTTCAAAATCTCTTAGATGTCGGATGGGGTCTTGACCCGGCAACCCATGATACTTAGGAAGTAGGTTTATCAAGCTACTCTTCAACTCAAAGTTTGGATCAAGGTTGGGATACCTTGCTTGCAAAGGTTGAAGTATGATATCCGGAGCCCCTTGCTCATGCAAAGTGATCCGGCTTGGCTCTGCCATGTATGGTTCACCTGTAGGATGCAAAGATCTATTAGTAGTGCCAACAGAAGAATAGGAAGTAGCGGACTCCAAGTCACTCTCGGTACCATCTAGTGATTCGGTATGTTCCTCAAGAGAGGCCGAAGTACTAGCCTTATAGTCCAACCATGGTCTAGCTTGCCGAGTGTGTAACAAAGTTCTTTCAATCTCAGGGTCAAACTCGGCTAAGCTAGAATTCGATTGAGACCGAGTCATCAAACTTGGGAGTCATAGCACACATACAAAAGAAATCTAAACTATAGCTAAGTATTGAAAGCAAGTAAACTATCTACAATATTCACATATTCACATAACCAATATCAAGGCATATGTTGCAACCATTCCCCGGCAACGGCGCCAAAAATTTGATGGGAGGAATACCGTTGGTAAGAAATTTCACAAGATTTTCGCGTTGCAAGTATAGCCCTTAACCGACAAATAATCCACGAATCAAATTTTGAAGGAATTGGTTGTCACAAGTTCAACCCCAATATAAGTAACCGAAGTATTCAAATCTCGGGTCGTCTCATAAGGAATGGGCAAACATATGCATCAACATTGGTTAGAATTCCGGGGATGCAAATCATGAACAAGAAATTAAACTAAGAGTCCAAACAAGCAAGTAATCTTAAAATGCAAGAAACTGATTCAAGTGATTAAAGCAAGGTGTGAGAAATTCCAACTTAATAAGATAACTGAAGAACTGAAGATTGATGGTTCAGAGGTTATAGCAAACTCTCGTTGTAAGTATAGTTACTAAACCAAGCAATCAACCTTTCTTACAAACGTTTTGGTTGTCACAAGTAATAAACCCCTTTAAAATTGATAACCGAGTATTTAAACCTCGGGTCGTCTTCTCAAGGAATTGCAGGGAGGTGTGTTCTTATTATTGGTTATGAGTTTGTAAATTGGGGGATGTTGAGTTTGGGCAATGGGCACAGGTATATTTAAATGATAAATAAAATAAATAAATAAATAACTGTAAAATAAACTTTTGGCAAGGTATGAGAAATTGGAAGTCTAACTTGGTTATCTCTCTCAACAATAATGAAAGTTGAATCTTAATTCCTCTTAGTTAACCTTTAAAGCAAAGGAAAGTCAAGAGACTAATTAGTTTGACCTTCGAATCCTATTTATTTCCTAAGAAAAAGTTGGGATTATTGAAGTTCAGTTCAATTAGCAAGATAGCGATTATCAATTATGCTGAGTTTGATAATGTTGAGTTACTGATTTCTTAACCAAGACCAAAAGGGAAAAATCTAAATTATCTATATAAATAAAAGAAAGCAATCATAAATCTAAAATACCTCAAATAATATTAATTAAGAAAATCATAACATGAATGTAGCATAAGCCAAATAGGCAACATAACTAATATAAGCATCAAAGTATCTGAAAGTAAGAGATAAATGTAAAATAAAAGAACATTGAACCTAGGATTGAGAGTCACTACTAAAACTAAGAGAAGTCCTAAATCCTAATCCTAAGAGAGAGGAGAGAACCTCTCTCTCTAAAAACTACATCTACTCCTAAAATTATAAATGTGAAAGCCTGATTATGAATGAATGGATTCCCCCACTTTATAGCCTCTAATCTGTGTTTTCTGGGCCGCAAACTGGGTCAGAAACAGCCCAGAAATCGTTGGAGAAGAATTCAAACACGTTGATTTCCGTCACTGCGATGCGGCCGCATGGATCACGTGTTCGCGTCGTCTAGCATCAGGGAAACTATAACATATTATATATCAAATCGAAGCCCCGGACGTTAGCTTTCCAACACAACTAAACCCGTGTCGTTTGGACCTCTGTAGCTAAAGTTATAGCCATTTGAGTGCAGAGAGGTTAGGCTGGACAGCTTAGCAATTTCTCCAACTTCTTGCATTCCTTCTATTTTTGCATGCTTTCTTCCCATCCTCCAAGCCATTCCTGCCCTATAATCTCTGAAAGCACTTAACACACATATCAAGGCATCTAATGGTGATAAGAGAGGATTAATAATAAGCAATTATAAGATTAAAGAAGCATGTTTTCAATCTAAACACATAATTAGGAAGGAAATATAAAACCATGCAAATAGTATGAATAAGTGGGTAAAAAGTTGATGAAATCCACTCAATTGAGTACAAGATAAACCATAAAATAGTGGTTTATCAACCTCCCCACACTTAAACACTAGCATGTCGTCATGCTAAGCTCAAGAGAAGCTATAAAGATGGAGAGGAATAGTATGAAATGCAACCTATGAATGCAACTACATGCTAAATGCTTTTACTTACTTGGTTAAGAGTAAATAAGTTCTCCAAGACAAATACAAACCAATTTCCACTAATTCAAATCAGACAATAAAAAGCAAGTGAACTTGTAAGAAGACAGCTCATGAAAGCAGGGAACATAGAATTTAAGCGTTGAACCCTCACTGGAAGTGTATATCACTCTAATCTCTCAAGTGTATAGGGTTGTCACTCTACTCTTCTCTAGTCATGCTTTCTAAACCTTGTTCTTCATCTAACCAATCAACAAAAACTGAATGTACCAATGCAAACATCATGAGGTCTTTTCAAGGTTGTAATGGGGCTGAGGTAAAGGTAAGGATATATGTATGGCCAAGTGAGCTATAATATGAATCTTCAATTAACCTAAGCTCTCACCTAATATACATATACTCTATATACTTTTAAATTCATGCCTAGCTACCCATAATTCTCACTTTTGTATAATTTCCATACTCATGTACCAAATTTTTCTTTAATTTTTATCACATGTGCATTGATCTTTTATTAAACTTAATATTGGGGTAATTTTGTCCCCTTATTTACTTATTTCTTGAGTATTTTTGGATTTTTCTCTTTTTTCTCTTTTTTTTTATTTAGAGAAACAAACATAACTTATCAATGCACATGGATTTTCTATTATTTTTCTATTTTGGTTTTTCATGAGTAGGTTCCCAAGTTCCTGATATTCAAATAAATTAGAAACATTATACTTTTCCTTATTAACCCATGTTCCCACAATTTCCCCACACTTAATTAACACACTATCTTAAGCTAACCAAAGATTCAATTGGGATATTTAATTGTTTTTCTGCTTTGAGGCTAGTGATGTGTAAAATACAGAACAAGAGGGGTTTAAAAGGCTCAAAGTGGCTGACAAGGGTGATTTAAAGGGTAGGCTTATTTGGGATAATTGAGCTAAAATCAAATAATGGCCTCAATCATATGCAAACATGTAAATACACTAAATAATGGACATATAGGTTGGAACAAAATATAGATTACAATCATAGAGAAGAGAACACACAGAAATAAAATATTTATGGTTAAATAATGTAACCATGTAAATAAGCTCAAAGTCTCACAGGTTGTGTGTTCTTTGACTCAAAAACCATGTTCCAAATACAACTTCAAACAAATTTAACACAAAAATTTTTAAAAATTTTTTTTATTTATTTAAATTAGTGAAAATTTTCAAAAATAGGATCTTAAGAAGAAACTTATTATTTTAACCAAGCAGTAACTAAATACAAAAATCAAATAAACATGCAATTAAACATGCAAATGCAACAACTAATTTAATAAAGAAAATTTAAACATTGGTGTTGACACAGAAAGGTACTAACCCATGGAGATTGGTATCGACCTCCCCACACTTAAAGATTGCACCGTCCTCGATGCATGCTGAGATTTGCAGGTGGACGAGTTGTTTCAACTGTTGCTTTTCTCTAAGAATTGTGCAGATGGACTTGTCTGTCTCCCCATGTACGTCTTCCGGTTCCCTTCCGGGTGGCCATCCTGAAAGAAAAAGGGAAGAAGAGTAACCCAGAAATAAAGATAGGAAAATAAATAAAACATGGGTTGATGCCAAATAATGAGGGTCTCAATTACATGGTAGCTACAACACGCAAGTGAGAAAACAATAGAAGCACATGGCATACCAGTGGTGCGAAAATTTGCAACAATGGAGAAGAGAATGGGGAAGGAGAGATAATATAAATTCATATCAATGCAAGAGTAATATAGATATAAAAGATTGGCATTGATTTAAATAATATTACTCAATAAGAATGAAACAAGTCACTAAGCACCAAGAAAATACCAGAAAAGATGTAACAGTTGAATAAGAACATTTGAACACCAATAAAAATTTTTTGAAAAATAAAAATATGCAATGAATGAAAGTATGCAAATAAATAAAATAAAATGAGAGGAAAAAAGGATGAGAAGAAGAAAAATAAAGTGAGAAAGGAGAGAGAAGGAAGAAATTAGGATTAGAAGAGAAAAGATAAGAAAATTGGCACTAATCTGGATAGGTTGTGCGACGCTGGCGACGCAGTCGCGTGGGTGACGCGGCTGCGTAATGCGCAATAAGGTCAGGCGACGCGGACGCGTGGGGCACGCGATCGCGTGACTTGATTTGTGCTAGTGGCGCGAGTGCAGCCTCGCGGTCGCACAACTCTTTGTTCAAAACTTAGTATTGCCAAAATCCTGGGTGACCACGCGACCGCGTGAATGGCCTTATCTTCAATATGACGCGGACGCGTGGGGCACGCGTTCGCGTGGGAGGCTTGGGCTTCCAGCACGAGTCCAGCCCAACTCCAGCACAACTTTCGGCCAAGCACCCTTTTTACGTCGATTTTCGGGGCACGCGGCCGCGTGGGTGACGCGGTCGCGTGGGAGGCCAAAGTTCCCATGGGACACGGACGCATCGACGACGCCGTCGCGTGGGTTGATTTGTGCCACTGGCACGCCTCCAGCCTCGCTCCTGCGAAACTCTCTGTTCATTTTTATTTTCTCCCCTCTCTTTGCGACGCGGACGCGTCGCTGATGCGATCGCGTCGCGTGCTCTTTTTTTTTATCTAAAAAATGAAGAATGCAGTGTTAAGATGAATGTTATGCAAAACTCTAGGTTCAATATAATAAAATAAAATAAAATTCAAAAACAAATAAAACTAAATAAAAATGAAAAAGGACGATCATACCATGGTGGGTTGTCTCCCACCTAGCACTTTTAGTTAAAGTCCTTAAGTTGGACATTTGATGAGCTTCCTGTTATGGTGACTTATGCTTGAACTCATCCAGGAATCTCCACCAGTGTTTGTGATTCCAGTAACCTCTGGGGTCCCAAACTAGGCATGTAAAACCCTTGAGCAGCTTCAAAAAGATTCTTAGGTTCCCGGGGTGTTGGATGTCAGAACAGATTTCAGGATCCCAAACTTTACTTTTACACCCATTTTTGTCGGGATCTGTATTTTTCCAGCCGGGTGATAAGTAATTTGAATTCTCACTGTAGCTACCAAACAACTTCCTAGACCCATTCAATTGAGCTCGACACCAACCTTTGCGTTTAAACGTAAAGCTTCCAACCATAATGAACCTTGCAGGACAATTCTTACCACTGGCCCTCTTCCTCTTACTCTTAATACCACAAAGAGCTCTAAGTTGACCATCCGTCTCCAGTAGCCCATATTCAAGTGGGATTAGAAAGCTATGGGATATGAATTTTACCCACTCGAATGTTGTGAAGGATGATGGCAACTTAGGGGGAGGTGTTTTTAATGAAATTGCAAGCTCCACTCCCTTGTGCTCTTCTCTGATAATTACCACCTCTTTGCAAGCTTCTTCAATTTTAACCTCTTCCTCTTGGTAGCTTTCTTCCAATTCAATCTTCTCTTCATTGCTTTCCAAGGGCATGGGAGGTTCTGCATCTCCTAAGTCTTCAACCACTTCTTCTTCTTCTTGAACAATGACAGCTTCTTTTACTTGTTCTAGTACGAATTCATTCTCTGTCTTGTCCACTGGGGTTTCTGGTATCTCCTTCATGCTACGCTCTTCACTAGACTGTCCACATGGAGCTGTGGCTGATCCTTGTATATTTGAGCACCTAGAAGCCCATTGAATTAATGCTTGCTCCAGTTGTTGAGTGGTTGCCTGAAATCGATCCACTGTTTCCTTGAAACGATCCTTTGTCTCTTGATGCACTCGGTTATCATAGGTAGGATCATAGTGCTCTTGGATTGATGGATATGGAGATGGCAAATATTGAGGTGGTGGTGAGATGGGAAGATCATTCCGTGATTGAAAAGGGAGTGCACTAGAGCTTGAGGGTTGATTGTTAAAGGTATTTGGTGGTCTGATTTGGGCGGCGAGAGCTCGTATAGTAGAGTTTAGATCGGTAAGTGCTCTCTCCATGGAGGTTTGGGGTGGATCTATGTATGGTTCATTTGGTTCATAAGGTGGTTGGTATGGTAGATGTGGGTTAGGGTCATATGGAGGTGAATGGCGGAAAGGGGCTTGTGAGTTTGGTGGTCTAAAGTTATGTTGAGGGAAGGGTTTATAGGCATATGGTGGTGGTTGTTGATAGTCCATTGGAGGTGGTTGTTGCCATGAGGGTTGATCAAATCCTTGTGGCTCCTCCCATCTTTGATTGTTCTAACCTTGATGCCTGTTCTCATTGTAATTTCTTCTTCCTGCAACATAATTGTAACCAGACTCATAGCTAAAAGGGTGAGAGTTCATAGTAGCAAATAAAAAAAATAAAAACAAATTTAAATTAAAAGGTTATTTAAATTTTGAAATTTGAATTTTGAAATTTGAAATTTGAAAATTTTTAAATTTAAATTTTGAAAATTTTTTTTTTAATTTGAATTTCGAAATTTGATTTTTGAAATAAGATAAGATAAGATAAAAATTTTAAAAATAAAAATCTGAATTTTTTTTTTCGAAAAAAATTAATTAAAAATATTTTTGAATTTAATGAGGAAAGAGAAAAACAATAAAATGACACCAAATTTCAAATTTTTAGATCAAAACGAAGAAAACAACTAAGAACAGCTTGAAGGTCAAGATGAACGCAAAGAACAACTTGAAGATCAAGATGAACATTAAGAATAAATTTTTGAAAAAATTTTTAATAATAAAATAAAAACCAATAACCTCTTAATGAAAAAGCAAAAATAAAAACAAATAAACAAGCAAAAAGCAAATATTTACAATAACCAATAATAAGGCACACGTTTGCAATTCCCCGGCAACGGCGCCATTTTGAAGAACTGAACATTGATGGTTTAGAGGTTATAGCAAACTCTCGTTGTAAGTATAGTTACTAAACCAAGCAATCAACCTTTCTTACAAACGTTTTGGTTGTCACATATAACAAACCCCTTTAAAATTGATAACCGAGTATTTAAACCTCGGGTCGTCTTCTCAAGAAATTGCAGGGAGGTGTGTTCTTATTATTGGTTATGAGTTTGTAAATTGGGGGATGTTGAGTTTGGGCAATGGGCACAGGTATATTTAAATGATAAATAAAATAAATAAATAAATAACTGTAAAATAAACTTTTGGTAAGGTATGAGAAATTGGAAGTCCAACTTGGTTATCTCTCTCAACAATAATGAAAGTTGAATCTTAATTCCTCTTAGTTAACCTTTAAAGCAAAGGAAAGTCAAGAGACTAATTAGTTTGACCTTCGAATCCTATTTATTTCCTAAGAAAAAGTTGGGATTATTGAAGTTCAGTTCAATTAGCAAGATAGCGATTATCAATTATGCTGAGTTTGATAATGTTGAGTTACTGATTTCTTAACCAAGACCAAAAGGGGAAAATCTAAATTATCTATATAAATAAAAGAAAGCAATCATAAATCTGAAATACCTCAAATAATATTAATTAAGAAAATCATAACATGAATGTAGCATAAGCCAAATAGGCAACATAACTAATATAAGCATCAAAGTATCTGAAAGTAAGAGATAAATGTAAAGTAAAAGAATATTGAACCTGGGATTGAGAGTCACTCCTAAAACTAAGAGAAGTCCTAAATCCTAATCCTAAGAGAGAGGAGAGAACCTCTCTCTCTAAAAACTACATCTACTCCTAAAATTGTGAATGTGAAAGCCTGATTATGAATGAATGGATTCCCCCACTTTATAGCCTCTAATCTGTGTTTTCTGGGCCGCAAACTGGGTCAGAAACAGCCCAGAAATCGCTGGAGAATAATTCAAATACGCTGATTTCCGTCACTGCGATGCAGCCGCATGGATCACGCGGTCGTGTCACCTAGCGTCAGGGGAACTATAGTATATTATATATCAAATCGAAGCCCCGGACGTTAGCTTTCCAACGCAACTGAAACCGCGTCATTTGGACCTATGTAGCTAAAATTATAGCCGTTTGAGTGCAGAGAGGTTAGGCTGGACAGCTTAGCAATTTCTCCAACTTCTTGCATTCCTTCCACTTTTGCATGCTTTCTTCCCATCCTCCAAGCCATTCCTGTCCTATAATCTCTGAAAGCACTTAACACACATATCAAGGCATCTAATGGTGATAAGAGAGGATTAATAATAAGCAATTATAAGATTAAAGAAGCATGTTTTCAATCTAAACACATAATTAGAAAGGAAATATAAAACCATGCAAATAGTATGAATAAGTGGGTAAAGAGTTGATGAAATCCACTCAATTGAGTATAAGATAAACCATAAAATAGTGGTTTATCAATAACATCCAATATAATTCTACTTTAAAACTAAACAAATAACTATAACTAAGACAAAGCAATTAGAATTTTTGGGTTTTCAAATAAGAATAATAAAAGAAACTCTTGGCTAAGCTTGGGAATTGGGGTCACCATCCTTGTCCAATAACCATATCTTGACAATTATGAGGAACCAAACTCATTAAGTTTACTTCTATACTTGAAGTATATTAAATGGTTTAGTCAACATCAACCCATAAGGTCCAACCTAGCTATTAATTGACTTAGTAGTAGGCTAGTGTCAATGGTTATCAAATTGACCACTAAGAGTTTCCAAATCATCAAATCCATTAGACCCAATGACTCAAGTTTACCCAATTTCCTTAGCCTAGGCCAAGAGTAAAGAAGACTACTCCATAATCAAAGGAAATATTTCATCAAACACATGGTAAGCATTACTAAAAGACATATTCAAATTGCAATTAGATTGAAATTAACAAGTACCCACTAACAATTATCAATATGAAATCACTCAAACAACACAATTAATCATGAAAATCATCAATGTAACATTAACAATTCAAGATCCACAAGATTCATGAAATGGGTAGAAAATAACAAGTGACAAGAAAACATAAATCTAACACAAGTTCTAAACAAAATTATACTAAGGAAATCCAAATTAAGTAATCAAAACTAGTAATTAACAAGATCCAATTCAGAATTCAACAAGGGAAGATCAAATCAAACTAGATCTAGAGAAGAACAAGGGTTTCTCTCTCTAGAAGAACAAAAACCAAAAACTAGCTAAAAATTGTGTCTAATTGTGAATGAATGATCCCCCCCTTTCCCCTAGCATCCTTGGGTCTTTTCCATGCAGAACCAGCTTGAATTTGGGCCACTTGAGCCTCAGAAATTGCCAGGCACGATTTCCTTTAATGAGGTCACGCGCAGCTTATCGCGCGTACGCGCCATGCACGCATGCGCGCCGATTGATTTTGCGATCCATGCGTGCGTGCCATGTACGCTTGCGCGTTGGTGGGGATATCTCTAATCTGCGCGGATGTGCCGATCTACGCGCGCCGCTTCCAGTTGTCCACATCCACATGTGTACGCGAGGTGCGCGTGCGGGCCCATGCTGAAATTCCCAAAATCCAAATCTTCATGTTCCTTCCTCTTGTGCATGCTTTCTTTCTCTCTTCTAGGCCATTCTTGCCCTATAAATTCTGAAATCACTCAACAAACATGTCACGGCATCGAATGGTAATAAAAGTGGATCAAAATATAGCAATTCTAAGGCAAAAGAAGCATGTTTTTCATCATGAAGCAATATTAGGAAGAGAACACAAAACCATGTAATTGTTGTGAATAAGTTTGAAAAATATTGATAAAACCCCCCAAATTCTACACAATATAAACCACAAAATTGGGGTTTATCAGTGTGCCATTTGCCTTGTCTCGTCGACTAGATCTTTTTCGATTGATTCACTTCCTCCTCCGAGGAGTATCCTTGGGCTTGGTTCCCCGACCTCGACTGGGATGACTGCATCGATCCCGTATGTGAGTCGGAAGGGGGTTTCGCCAGTGGATGATTGGGGGTGGTCCTGTAAGACCATAAGACCGAGGCCAACTCGTCTGCCCATGAGCCCTTCTTTCCCTCAAGTCGCTTCTTTAACCCTTTTAGGATAACTTTGTTGGCTGCTTCCACTTGGCTGTTGGTTTGTGGGTGTTCGACTGAGGAGAACCTTTGCTTGAACTTTGTGGAAGTTGACATTTTCTTGGCATTTTTTGCATTTTTTGACGAACTCATGGGCATCCGACATCATTGTGGGCCAATAATATCCTGCTCGGATGATCTTTCTCGCCAGCAATCTTCCCCCGATGTGGTGACCGCAACAACCATCGTGGACTTCGCCTAGGTCGTAGTCCGTCTGGTCGGGGTGTGATGATCAGATTTCTGTTTAGTAAAGAAATTTTATAAAATTAATCATGTTGTAAGTATAGCTTCTAAACCAACAGAGAATCCTTTCGTACAAAAGTTTGGTTGTCACAAGTAACAAAACCCAATAAAATTTATAACCGAAGTATTTAAACCTCGGGTCGTCTTCTCAAGGAATTGCAGGGAGGTATGATTTATTATTGGTTATGTAAAAAGATATGTTTTGGGTTTTTTAAAATAAGGAACAAGTAATTTAAATGACAAGAAAAATAAATTAATAATAATAAAATCTCTTGGCAAGGTATGAGAAATTGAGGTCATATCCTAGTTATCCTTATCAATTGTGATGAGAATTGGATTTTGCTCCCACCTTGTTATCCTCTAACTATGAAGGTAAGTCAAGTGGATGAATCAATTTGATTCCTCTGGTCCTAGTAAATTTCTATGGAAAGACTAGAGTTATTGGAATACAAATCAACTAGCAAAGATAACAATCATCAATCACAAGGAGTTTGATAACTCAAGTTTCTCCAATTACTTAACCAAAGCAAAAAGGAAAAAAATCTACTTGAATAAAAATGCCTTCAGATGGGAAGCAACAGTAACATAAATAAAAGAAAGAAATCTTAAATCTGAAATACCTCAAATTATATTAAATAAAAAAAATCAAATCTAACATGAAGTTCATAAGCCAAATTGAAAAGATAAATGACCATTAAAGTAATAGAATCAATAAAAGTAGAAAATAAATTAAAAAAACATTGAACCTGTGATTGAAGAGATCATAGCCTAAACATAATAGAAATCCTAAATCCTAATCCTAAGAGAGAGGAGAGAACCTCTCTCTCTAAAACTACATCTAATCCTAAAATTGTGTATATTAAAGCTTGATTTATGAATGAACGCATTCCCTTACTTTATAGCCTCTAATCTGTGTTTTCTGGGCCGAGAACTAGGTCAGAAATAGCCCAGAATTCGCTGGTTTTAAATTCAAACACGCTGATTTTCGTCACTGCGACGCGTCCGCGTGGAGCACACGTTCGTGTCGCCGAGCTGTACGTTCACTATAACACATTATATATCAAATCGAAGCTCCGGATGTTAGCTTTCCAACGCAACTAGAACTGCATCATTTGGACCTCTGTAGCTCAAGTTATGATCGTTTTAGTGCGAAGAGGTCAGGCTGGATAGCTTAGCAATTTCTTCGACTTCTTGTATTCCTTCCATTTTTGCATGCTTCCTTTCCATCCTCTAAGCCATTCCTGCCCTGTAAACTCTGAAATCACTTAACAAACATATCACGGCATCTAATGGTAATAAGAGAGGATTAATATTAATAAAATTAAGGTCAAAGAAACATGTTTTCAATCATAGCACAAAATCAGGAAGGTAAATGTAAAACCATGCAATTAGTATGAATAAGTGGGCAAAGACTTGATAAAAACCACTCAATTGAGCACAAGATAAACTATGAAATAGTGGTTTATCAACCTCCCCACACTTAAACATTAGCACGTCCTCATGCTAAGTTCAAGAGAAGCTATTAAGGAGTGAAGAGGAATGGTAGAATGTATGAAATGCAACCTATCTATATGAATGCAACTACATGCTAAGATGTTTCTATCTACTTGGTTAAAAGTAAATAAGCTCTTCAAGACAAACATAAATCAGATTTCACTAATTGAAATTATACAATAAAAGATAAGTAAACTTGTAAGAAGATAGCTCATGAAAGCAGGGAACATAGAATCAAGCATTGAACCCTCACTGGTAGTGTATATGCACTCTAATCACTCAAGTGTATAGGGTAATTCACTCTACTCTTCTCTAACTATGCTTTCTAAACTTTGTTCTTCATCTAACCAATTAACAAGTATTTAATGAACCAATGCAAACATCATGAGGTCTTTTTCAAGGTTGTAATGGGGCTAAGGTAAGGGTGAGGGTATATATATGGCTAAGTGAGCTATAAATTGAATCTTTAATTAACCTAAACTTTCACCTAACATACATATACTCTATATAATTCTAATTCATGCCTAGCTACCCAAAATTCCCACTTTTGCATCACATACTCATGTATCAACTTTTCTTTAATTTTATCACATATGCATTGATTTTTCATTAACTTAACATTGGGGTAATTTTGTCCCCTTATTTATTTACTTATTTATTGAATTTTTTTTTTGGATTTTTTTTTCTTTTTTTTATTTTTTTATTTTTTTAAATAGAAAAATAAACATAACTTATCAATGCACATGGATTTTTAATTTTTCTAGTCTCACATGAGTAGGTACCCAAATTCCCAATATTTTATCAAATTAAAAACATAACACATTCCCTTATTAACCCATGTTCCCACAGTTTTCCCACACTTAATTGTTACACAATCCCTATCTTAAGCTAACCAAAGATTCAATTGGGATATTTAATTATTTTTCTGCTTAAGGCTAGTGATGTGGTTATAAAACAGAATAAATGGGGATAAAAAGGCTCAAGGTGGCTAACAAGGGTGATGTAAAAGGTAGGCTTATTTGGGATAAGTGAGCTAATAACAAATAATGGCCTCAATCATATGCAAGCATGTAAATACACTAAATAGTGGACATATAGAATGGAACAAAGCAAAGATTGTAATCATAGAGAAGAAAACACACAAGAATAAAAATTTATGGTTAAATAATGTAACCATGTAATTAAGCTCAAGTCTTACAGGTTGTATGTTTCTAGCTTTAAACTATGTTCCAAATACAACTTCCAACAAGTTTAACACAAAAGTTTTTAATTTAAATTAGTGAAATATTATAAAAATTTCTTGAAAAAGAAAATATTACTTCAACCAAGTGGTAAAATATGCATAAAATCAAATAAACATGCAATCAAACATGTAAATGCAACAATGAACTAATAAAGAAAATAAGACATTGGTGTTGAAAAGAAAATAACTAACCCATGGAAGTCGGTAT